>NC_052118.1:8204661-8309929 GCF_012273895.1 Zerene cesonia | reverse complement strand
TTAGTTTTAATTTTTTAATTTATATTACTTTTTCCATGGGTTTGTTTTTTTTATGTGGCAATAAAGCTTGTTTTCTTTCTTCTTTCTTTCTTTCTTTCATTTTCTTTTATATTTTATATAGATTTCATATTGTTGGAAAAGTGTCCTGTGTCGTTTCATGGGTCTCAAACTAGCTACGTACCAAATTTTATCCGAATCAGTTCGGTGGTTGATTCAAAAATATACAAACAGAGTTACCTTCACATACATAATATTTGTAGGGATTTAGGTGGGTAAAACTATATACTCTGACCTAAATATTAAAGAAA
Organism: Zerene cesonia; assembly: GCF_012273895.1. NCBI lineage: Eukaryota > Metazoa > Arthropoda > Insecta > Lepidoptera > Pieridae > Zerene > Zerene cesonia. Next base: position 8,309,621 of record NC_052118.1, on the reverse strand, counting down.
ACAACAAACCAGAAAACTAATAGATGTATTTATCACTAGTGTTATTTTTAAATCTACATCAGGTGGGCATAATGTTTAAAGAGCGCGTAGTGTAAAATGGCTGTAACCTTTTACATATTTATAAGCTGGACTAAAAGCGCTTCTCCGGATTTAGGTGGGCGACCATTTCCCATTGTTTTGCTTCACTATATAATATTATATTCACATAGTTAAATCTAAAATAATGTTTTTACTTATTCGTAAATGTTGCGTTCAATTGTTCCACTTTCTTTTTGAACGAAAAAGAGGGTAGAAAGAAACGAATCAACCGTGTTTTGATCTTTAACGGCATGCTTGTTGGTTGCGCCAATATATATTAATTTCGATATTAAGCGAACTGTAAAACTTAATCTACGTGGTGTAGCGAAAAAGGGAAAGACGGGAACACACGGCACATACCTCGTCTGAGGGAGTAGCGTCCAAGCAAGCACGTGGCACAGCACCACGCGGTCAAGGGTCCTCCAGCTCGGGCCAGGCAGACCAGGTCCAGTCCATCACTCCACACACACACACGCGGCGGTTCAGCGCGACCAAAATGGAAAGGCGGTTACACTAGCACAATGTCTGAGATATCTAGAGAACCTCGTGAAGGTTCTCCGGCGGTATGTGAATAATACACAAAATGTCTAGAGGCCTCGCGAAGGCACTCCGGCGGTTATTGAGATCCGATCGTCACGGAAGATCGATGCAGACTGTGTGACGTATAGGTATGCGTCACTACGTCCAATAAGGACGTTGCAGGTGCTTTAAAAGCGTGCGGTGATTGGTTGTGCTCGCATGTAAGGAGGGTAGTTGGATTACTCCACAAAATAATAAATTTTTAATTTTAATTCACTATTTTAATCATATTGGCGTTACCACTTGTAGAAATATAAATTTGCTAAATTGAAGGAATAATGAAGATCTGTATATTATATCTGTATCTGTGTGCTAAAATTTACAAATAAAATAAAAATCTCTAATCTGTGTTTATGTTAGGTACTAGTATATTAATGATTCAGCGTTCATTTTAAACTCGTGTGTTGTTTTTGCGTTATTTGAAACAAATGCAACTGATATTCAATTTAACTTATCGTTTAAATTGTAACATATAGATACTTTAGTAAACAAAGATGATGAATTATTTAACAGCATTCTAGTATATATTGATTTCTAGAATCTCAATATTAGTTTTATTTAATTCGCTTTAAAAAAAAACAATTCAACAACTAAAGATTATGTCAAAATTTAATTCTTTTTTGTTATTTAAGAGTCAATTAAGAAAATTTCACGATTTTATAACAATCTGTGTTTTAAGGCCATTTTTAATGTGTTTCTAATAAGTGAAATCCCGTGTCTCCTAGTGGGGTATGGGGCAGATGATGTACATCTGTTTCACTGATCGATTTTCTTTACGAACGAGTAGGTGAACAGCCTTCTGTATACTGCCAGAAAAAAAATGTCTCGGCATTTTTTTTGTGCGTGTTGAACCCAGGACCCCTCGGTTCTACGCTTACGCGTTAACCATAGTACCAAGAAGACGGTGTTTCTAATAATAACCCACAATTCATTTACATCTTCAAATAATACGATTATTTGTACATTGTGACTATCTTCAATGGACTTTATTATTTCTTCTAGTGATCACTTGCGGTTTGGCTGAAAAGATACAAAGACTCGACCTACGATGTAAATAATATTAAGACATACGTAATAATAGATAAAGGAAAAAATGCAGGTTGAAATAATATCCCTAGACGCCTTTACGTTTTATGATTATGGTAAAAAAATTGTTTCTTCTAAACAACAGGACAATTTGCCGCGCACATTTCTGAGCTAAATATACATGAATAACAATGTTACCAACGACAAAAGTATATAGAATTCGAATACAAAGGAAGGGTCCTCCACATATCAACATAAGGGCCGATAGGACGAGGGATTTTAAAGGTACAATTTCAATAAAATAATACGGACGTAAGTGAATAAGACTACATTTCAGATCGAACCGCTTCGTTTGAATTCGGGCAAATTTCTATTTTGAACCATGAGTGAATTTGTAATAGACCCCGGATTGATGCTAGCTCGTCCGTTCTAATCGAAAAGTCGTTCGGCAAAAGTGTTTTTTGTCCGAGTTTAAAATAAAATTGGACGCGCTTTGACTCCTTTGTCAATTCATAAAAACGTTTTCATAAAATGTACATGCGCTGTAAAAATCTATCGTTTTAATTTAAGCTCGTCGAATTGATTTGAAAAGCTAAAATAAAATACGTTTATTGTTTCGAACGCTTAACTTAATTATACACAAATGGAAATCAAATTATTGTAGGAGAGATGAATAATTGCTTTTTATAGTCGACATCATTAATTTTTTCATTAAATTTATATTATAATAGTATTGTTATCTTATATCTACTTATGAAATTTAGGAAATTTAAGTCGAAATTGGTGTAAGTGTATTTAAAATAGATAAGATACAAACTGCTGAGTGCAGAATACATAATTGGCCGCGTGGATCGACCATTTATCTTCAAGCTATGGGTTGGTTAAGATAGTTTCGAGTATATATTAGCATTAGATAATACATAGAAATATACTTTTGAAGTTAATTCTTTCCCGCCATCATTCACCATCTTTAGCTTTCATTACAACTACATTTCAGGATAACATTGAAATATTCGTAGAACACTGCACCCGCAATTATTACTAAAATTATATAATATACAACACCAAACTTGACTGTTTTAACTTATTATTAATTTTTATCATAATAAATTCTCATAATGTATAAATAGTATGCATAAATGTAAACATTGAGTTAAAATTTGTTTATACGTACAAATCCGGCTGGCCATAAAATTTTAAAGTTCCACATTCATTCAATACAGTTTATCAATGTTGATTTGCGAATTTAATCTTTAAATTCGTTGTCTGGGTAATCGAGCATCAAAGGCTTATCGGGTCGAATGAATTCTGCATACATACAATTTGAATACCATTTCATATGTGGTAATAAAATGAATAAATTGTTGTTGGGTGTAATACGTAAAAGGAGAGGACGATGTTTATGTTTCAATCGTTATTTTATTTTATGAATGTACTATGCAAGTTCTATGTATTAACAATGTGAAATTTATGTTCGTTTTAATTATAACAAGACAGACGTTCTTGTTAGACTGTATCGGCAATATTAATTTATAATATCATTAGATATAGCATGACCCAAAACGCGAATTATAGAGAGAGTAAATAATACAGAAAAAGTCCCGTCACTCAAATTTTTTTTTCGTTCGAAACACGAAAAGCCTAATCGGTTTTTTATTAGCTTTAGATCTACTAAGCGGAGATTGGCATTAAAACGGCTGTCTCTTTTAGTGTCGTTTAAAAACTAAATAACTAAACAACTAAAATTAACTATCATTTACTTTTTTCGTCATACAAAATGGAAATACTTCATTAATAGTATGTATGGTATCATGATATCATGTATGGTTATGCTAGCTCAATACTGATTCGCATTTTACGAAACCTATCCGTAAGTGAAAGTTAAAACCAAATCAGTTATTGTTATTATTTTTTTATGCAAGCAAAGGAGCAGGTGGGCCACCTGATGTTAAGTGGTCACCACCGCCTATAAACACTTGCAACACTAGATGTGTTACAAGTGCTTTGCCGGCCTTTCAGGGACATATACGCTCTTTTCTTGAAGGCCCCAATGCCGTAATTGTTCGGGAACACCGTAGCTGTTGACCACTTGAGTTACTTCTGACATTACTTTAATAATAATAAATAAATAAATTTTTTAACCGATACAGATGAAGGACGGAAAAAAAACAACCTGTCCTAATAAAAATAGTGATAAAAATGATTTACTACAGATATTTTCATTTACATTCATGAGAATAATGTGACAGTCTTATATTTATTGTTTTATGGGGTGAATTCGATACAGTGTGGAGGAAGAATATGTTATTTAAATGCGATGTTCATCAACTAAAATAATACTTTAAGAATAAGGTAAATATTGATTGAACTGCCTCTAGAGTATATAACAATTAAAGGTACTCACGTTATGTAAGAACAAAACAATTTCACCACATAAAAACAACATGAAAACTTCTGTCCGGAAAAAATATGTTTTTCTTTTACCAAAACGATCTTCAATCTCATGCTCCACTGGGAATCGAACCAACGAGGCTCGACTGTTAAAAGCGTTTGTGTTACGCCCAATTCTTCTGTAAATCATTTAACATTCGCATCACGTTGTTCCATTGAACTGGGGGCAATTTGTAGGCCGTTACATTTAAAGATTCCTAACATTCATCCCTAACTACCCATCGGAATTTATCGTCGACTTAGCTTATTGGCTTGCGGTCTAAATATCCTAGCTCGTACGGATATAACTCGGTCCTTAGGATTGTTAATATTTAATGAGAAGGTTTTTCCGTGGAAGTCGAGCATGCTTCGGTACCAATTGGGTCGTAGCTCGCACCTCACAAGCCCACACGGAAGCAATAGCAACGAAATGCTGCAACTATCGTTCGTTGATTGGGGAAACTGATGGCCGAGAACGCTGTAAATTCCTTAATTGTATTTGTATACTTATCCTTTATCCCTTAAAAGGAAACGAAAACGCGGGTACCGGTGCTGGTGTAACGCGTTACCCATATCCTTTTATTCACCCTTCCCATTCTATCCTTTCTGTATCCCTTATGACTTATAGTTATTAAGACTAATAAGAACACTGAGGCTAATATTTTGCTAATTACATTAATTTACTGCAACAGAATTAAGACCGATTCAATACAAATATCTCGCAAATATCTACATTTAATGTTTAAATCAACATTTTTTTATACCATTACCACAGATAACATAATACTATACTCCATTACAAACTTCAACCAAACATGAATTATTGGTCTAATATTAAATCGATAATAATACATAAATTATAACCACGAATCCAAACACATTTTCAAATTGAGCCAATAAAGCAACAATACCTAAAATTTAAACCAATTAACGAAATTTAAACGTATTTACGTCTCGGTGGAGTCAGCGCTGTCTATAAATCATATTTAATCATTACCTTCGCACCGAAGTATCGCTACGCACGGAGCCCGCACAATCTAATGGTAGAATGTCATGTCGAAATATAAAACGAGTGAAAATGCCTTGGAATACACGAAAAACTCTTAAGTGAGGCTTCGCGTGACCGGCGGTCAATGAAAATTTAGTAACGTTTCGATTCCCACTTTCTTGTTTGATGTTTGTAATAATGTGTATCGTACTTTGATATGTTTTACCCAATTAGTAATGAAACGGTGCGCTAATATTTTTCTTAAGTAAGCGAATACCATGTTATTGATTGCCAACACTTGTCAAATTATACGCAAAATAGTACACTAAAAACAAGGTATACTTTGAAGCATGCGACTAAAATTCTATGTACTTTATTTATATTATAATATATTACTAGCAAACCCGGCGAACTCCGTTTCGCCACCAGATGGCTGTGTGTGAAAAATGATTTTCCCGCTTTTCTGTTAAAATTTTTCCTGAATTTTCTTTGCTATAAACCTCACGGAGCCCGAGACCTTTCCAACGAATGCAAAACCGTGGAAATCGGTCCGTGCGTTCTCGAGTTATAGCGTCAGGAAGGAAATCCCGACTTATTTTTATTATATACTAGCAAACTCGGCGAACTCCGTTTCGCCACCAGATGGCTTCGTTTTTCCCGCTTTTCTGTTGAAATTTTTCCGGAATTTTCTTTGCTATAAACCTCACGACGCCCAAGACCTTTCCAACGAATGCAAAACCGTGGAAATCGGTTCGTGCGTTCTGGAGTTATAGCGTCAGGAAGGAAAACCCGAATTTTTATAAAGTAGATTATAATAAACCATTAACTATCTTATGTCCTTTCAAGGTTCTCAAACTGTCTTTGTATAAAATTCCACCCAAATCGGTATAGCGGTTGAGGCATGAAGAAGAGAGAGATAGACAGATTTAGTTTTGAATTAAATTGCCAGGCATAGTTGAACAAAAAATTACTTTTGAACAGTAATCAAAACTGGTGTAATAGTTCGGAATATAGTTATTTAGTTCTTTACGATGGGCTATTTTGTTATACATACCTTAATTTTTGTTTGATTTGTAACACATGCGCAATTCAAAGATAGATTTGGTTTTACACACAAAGCATTCCAGAGCAGACAGTTTTTATCATATTTTGTCTAGTATTTGAAATGAAAATATGATTTCTCCCTATCATAAAAAGTTTATCGTCAATAAAACTAGAACCAATAAGGAGTCACGCAAAACAGCACTTACGGTGCATAGTGCATTTTAGTCAATTCAGGGAAACGTTATTATAGTAAAAATCCATTTATACTCTTAGACAGAATGAAAAGTTATTTTCAAAGTATGAAGAAACAATTTGAAAGGAATTAATGCATTTCTTGAAATAAAATATTGTTTCGTGTAATGGAAGAAATAATTGAGCTATATCTGAGTTTTGCAATGTTGTTATGCTTCCATTTTTATTTTATGGAACATAAATTTAGATGGAAATGAGATTTTAATGTTTTAATGCCGTCTGTTATTGGAATTTAGTTATTTTAAATAATTTGCCTTTGATTTAACTAATAGTCTTTTCATGTTAATGAACACACTCATTGCTAACCCCCAATATACTTTTAAACTGTTTTATATTAGATGTGTGTGTCTACGTTTTTCTTATAAACAATAAATTGCATTTAAATTGTGTGCGGTATAAGAATGGTGTAAGTTTTACAATATCCTTTCAGAAATTTACAGACACCTGTATATTTATTATTTACATTAGCATTTTTATGCTAAAGCGGACAACCAAAACTAAGTTGGGATTAAGGTCAAAGGGATATAGTACAAGAAAAGGATTAACTATGGAAATAAAGGAAGAGACTGGGAAGTGTGAGGAAAAAACGAGCCTCCGGGTCCCTCACTCATCGCACGAAACAAAATAGCTTTCGCATGCTGCTATTTCACGCCGATCTGTGTGTGTGTGTGGTACTTCATATCGAAACTGATAACATCAACATACGTGGATAACATCACCACTGCTCGAAACGGTGAAGAAAAACATCGTGAGGAAACCGGCATGTCCGAGAATTAAAAGGTCGACGACGTTTGACATCTGCCAACCCGCACTTGGCCAGCGTGGTTGATTATGGCCTGAACCCTGATATGAGGCCTGTGTCCCACCAGTGGGAATATATATGAGCTGATGATGAGGATGTTGAAACGTGCTCAACTCTTACATGAAATGTTCGTAACCTTTTAACAGCGACTGATTAGCCGAGTCATCGCTTTAAATGACATAATAATGTAGTAGGTGGTACTACAAGACCGGACGAGTGTGCGAGAAATAAATAGAATTTTCAGTTTATCTGCACATTTTGTACATCCTCTACTCTATACGGTGTAGGAAAACATCGTGAGGAAACTGGCAAGTCGAAGAATCAAAAGTTCAACAACGCATGACATCTGCCAACCCGTATATGGCCATCGACATCACGCAGCTCATAATCCACCGATCATAGCTTGAACTCTCATAGGAGACTCGTTTCTCTGCGATGGAAACATATATGGGTTTATAATGCTGAGTGGTATTAGCACCGTTGGTAGCTAATAATTGAATTACTGGCAATAACATTATGCGAATATTGAAATACGAGTAATCAAAACAAAGTTTGATCCATCAACACGGAACGGTAAAAATAAAACGCACACAATCTATTTGGTAGCAAGCCCAAAGGTAACATTAGAAGCAGACAGTTTGATAATTAACGTAGTTGTTAGTTGACTACAAATTGTTGCCTTTAACTATTCAGTCCTGGTTGGTTGTTAGTCACGCAATTAGCTTTCAAACACTGTTTTTGTATGGCTTTGTACGTGTAATTGTCGTCCTTGGAACGCGTTTCATTACTTATTTGTGTACCGCAGTCGTAAATCAATCAACGCTTCGGTAAAGCGTAAGGTAAATACGATTATTTTTTAATTAAATCCTTTATGGATAGAACAAGATGCGTTTTTTGTAAGTGCCGTTAATAATTCTAATTCTGATCAATAAAAGTGTGAATTGATTTCATCTCGGCTTTTGTAAATATCTAGCTTACTGCTCGTGGCTGCGCTCATGTGGAATTTGATTCTTAGCAAAAACCTGTTAACTGTATTATATTTTGTTTCTATCTTAGTAAAACGATCAATGTTTGACCAGCGTTTAATTAACTTTGATTATAATTCTCAATCTACGTAATATATTTTACTACATTACTTATGTTAACACAAATAAAATAAAATGTTGTTTGCACTAATTATTTCAGGGTTTAACCTTAAACAGAGTCAACAATGCTCCACGCATCTCATAAACATGCTCCGTTTATTTATTAGTAAATTGATTGTCTCTCATTTGCCTTATCCATAAAAAAGTTATGGTACCAATCCACAAACCCGCACCTTAACGCAGGTGACAAGGCTTAATAGGCTAATTCTGCAAAAATTTTATGACCAGGCTCACGTGTGTACTATGCTTTAAGGTGTCCCCTGGGACAATCTAATTTTACTAGTATGTAATCGGCCTTACATGACTCTGTTTACGATGTACAAGGTGAATAAGTACCTGCCAAATGGGATATAATACGGTTGTTTTTGGTAATATAATGAATAAGGTTTCTCTGTAGGTCAATTTCATTTGATGTAGTATTATTAGTTAGATAGTCTCTTCTTGATTAGTTTTATAAGTATAGCTATGTGTTTTAAATGAAAAATGAAAGAAGACACCAAATACACCTAGCCGCTTGCTTTTCCCGAAGACAATTAATAATTTACAAATAATGTTCTTCGGTAAATAAATAGTAAAATGTTCTTAATTCCATCGAATACTTTATGATTAAAATCCTAAAAAAACATACAAACAACTGTTTTAAGTGAAAATGTAATTACTTCATCATCTATGATGAATTTTATATTGACATTATTCTAAAAGAGCAATTACAGACTTTCTTGCCAGTTATGTGTAGAAACTGCTTTCCGAACCGGGGTTAATGGTAAATAAAGCGCTTCTAGGAGAAATCAAATTAAATAAGTAATATTTGAATTTCGATATTGTACCTACTTCTGCCAGTATTAAAACTTATAACTGAATAAAGAGTTTGCATTGTTAACATTTACCCTCTTAGCATAATTTTGTTTTCATTGTATACTCTGTACCATAGATGACAGAACAGATAAAAAAAGTTTAAAGGCCGGTAGCAGTAGCTTTTCACTAGTAACTTTTTCAAGATAAAACACTTGATACAAAAAAAAAAGAGGATATAATTCCAGACTAATACTGAAAATTCCCCAACCAATCCCAAGTCTTACAATTGGATTGATTAAATGTTAGATTAGAGTGTGGAAAACTATCCAAGCCGAACAATTAATCAATCGAATTATTCGACTGTCTAAGATTTATTGCCCTGTGGCCTTAAATAGATGTCTCTAATCCCATTATATTCAAGTGACTTAATAGGACGAGCTACAGTCTCTTTAAATTAAGATTCATTGGATATTTCTGTACAGTTTTTATTACTTGCGAATATATATAGGGGTCTTTTATTATACTCTAGACGCTCGTCCCGGCTCCACCCGGATATCACGACTCCCGTTTTTTCCCTAGGCACAATATAATCGGGATAATATGTATCCTATCACCTATAGCTCATACTCTGTCTGCATACCAAATTTCATCAAAATCCGTTCAATAGTTTGACGGACAAACATTCAAATATATTTACAAATATATTTATAATTAATTTATAATATTAGTGTGATGGTGTACATGATTCAAAATACATAATCGTCTCGTACGTCAGACTAATTCTATAACAGGTTATGTTTTTAAACTTATTCGTCGAGGACCAATTTAATTTTATTTAATAATTAAACAACCTTTCTAAAGAATAAGACCGTTTCTACAGTTTTATATTACTGTTTATATTTTGGACGTATTTTGAACGGAGTTTAACTCTAACATAATACCAATACTTTTATAAAAATAATTAAATAAAAATAGAAACATTGTTGGTAATTTAAGTCGGGCATTCATTTGCAGGTGTAAGGTCAGCAAATGATATCATGCCTCTGCAAATGTTCGTGGGTGTGGTAGTGTTTTACATTAGGTGACTTACCAGCTCCTTTGACGACGATACCATTAAATAAAATTATAAAAGTTATGAAAATTATTGTATGCCATAAATCACAACACATATCATTGTCATGTAAATAAAGCACACAAATTTAAAATGACTTCTGTAATTTCGCAATCAAAACGACACGATAGGATTGTGCACATTCTGTTAGCAAACATTTCTACCGATTCAATATACATCGGGGCACTGACCTTCCAAATAATGGAGAACACGCAATCCCCTTACCGTCGGCAAAGAGGAAATAATTTCGTTTTCCCTAGATTTGTATAAAATAAATCCCTTTAAACTTCGTAGCGCGTAATTCGAATTAAAGACTATCATTGTCGTTGTATCAATTTAAACTTGTTTTATTGGATTTGTTCTGTGTGCTGGGTTCTGTGCGATCGTGCGAAATATATTGCTGTTTTAAAGCTTCGGTTTTGCATTTTATAACAGTGGAGTATTAAGATGAAGCGTAACGTAAAAAAACGTAAAATTGTGAGGTTGATCCTATTTTTTACACTGAGTATGTAAAAAAATTTAGTCTATAGATGCATATTGTGTTAACTGTTGATGATGAGTTTTTTACATTTAAATTTATTTATAGACCAGAGTTAAGTGTAAAGGAGACTTAGAAAAAAAAGAGAAATGACCTTCATTTGCCCGATTACAGATAGAATTTTTTTATCTTTTTAAATAATCACACGGACATTAATATCCAGAGTTGTCAACCTAAAAATAAAATATATGTATGTAGTGTAGAAATTGTGGTGCTTCTTTATAAATATTCGTTATTATGCCAAAAATGAAATAAAATATTTTTTCATCATGATTGTTCCCAACGTAGGGACTCAGGAAAACCATGTGTGTTGTATGTTTTCCTGTACCGTTTCGAGTACATTTGATGTGGATTGCATGCAGACAGATTGAAAAATCAATTGTTTGCAAGCTTGTTCGCTTCTCCGGTCAACTGGATTAGGAAACGTCGGAATTCCCCACCTTTCCTAATCCAGTTGACCATGTCTCAGTTGAGACCACAGTTCATAGTAAAAACGTTATCTTTTACGCACGTTATATTTTCACAAGTTTTTAACGCAACTACTATTAAATTATTTAAAATATTATGCTTTCAGAGATGTAATTGGATTTGTTAGTACATACGTGTAGTGTTTTCGTCATCATTTATTGTTTTAAATGGATTTTAATCAGCGCAAACTACGTTTGAGTACTTGCATTTAATAATATTATGGTAAGGAACAACTACTATAATGTATGATATCTTAAATAAATTTTATAATGACACTTTTCAATCAGCTTCAATAAAAAATGGAAAGGTTCCCCCTTCTAGTGTATTTTTCGTTTGTTGCCTAATAACTTGAGTGGGTGAACGGATTTTGACGTCTCTTTTTATTATTTCAGAGCTGTTACTTTTCGTGTGGATCTATTTCAATACTTACTATATAAAGTACGTTAAGTTTTGTTTTTAAACAATGTCTGTCCACAGGTAAAGCTCAAAGTGTTTCAACGTTTTCCTCGTATTTTTAAATTCACTTTTATAATTCAAAGGTAGAGAACACGCTGGGATTAACTTTATTATAAAAAAATATCTTATCAAACGAAGAAAACCAGCCAAAAATTTAAAATTTTATAGTTTTAAATTGCATTAACACGTAGCTAACTTTAAAGCGCATTCAGTTTGTCTTAACCAGACGAAGATGAAAGACACTTCTCTCTTCAAACAGTATACATTACTTTACATTACTACATTCAATGTATTAAAGCTTTGAAATGTTTGGATTCCTAACAGCCCGTTTCCTTTATGCCTCTATTAACCCGAATGTCCCATAAATGCTATCCAATTATTATGAGTGATGTACAATAACGAAATGTTTTAATGTAATCGAAACTATTAAGAGCTGACAACGGTCTGATACCCGTTTCTAAGAATTTCGTATTGTGAGATACTAGACCGTTTCTTTTAATTTACATAATTGTTGGTTCGGTGTTTTTATTTAAATGGTTATGAAATCTTAAAAATACTATATTTGGGTTTGTTTAGATTCTTTTTGACGTCTTTTATTTAATAATAATATCGTTACGTGATCCACTGTATGGAATTATTAGGAAATACGAAAAATTTAAAAATATTATTTGTTTATTTATTATATCTATTTATTTCATACATACATATTTTTTATTAAGATTTTAAAAATTTACAATTAATAGCAATTACAATTTAGTTTATATAAACAGTTTGTCTTACATATATTTTTAAAGTTTACAATATATTAAGCCGATGTTTCCCTGGCTAGCTTATATTTAGGAGAAACAGCTTGCTTCTAAAGTAAATTCACAATTTGATAGAATTATTATTAAAAATTAAAATTGAATATAATAGAGAAGAAAAATAAATAAATATCGAACTGAGCAATATATTTAGCTAGTAAATATAATCTCGCATTGATATGGGCCTTAAGACTTTTTGTTCTATTTGGTGTAAACCGCTAAGGTTTTATAAATCTTTATATTTATTTAAATCCTATACTCATTCGTAAACGTTATAGAAGTTTGACGATTAACAACGACAATAATGATTTTTTTCTATCAATATAAAAGAATGAACCTTAAAAGCAGATAGCACAGTTTATAATCCCCTAACAAACTATATACGTAATTTGCACCAGAATAACATGATAACTATTCATTGAATAAATTACGTATAAACGTCGTAGAATAAATGATTCACCATAAACAACTGCTAGCTACGATCTACGGAAACATTAGCTCAAAGTTTACACAATAAGCAGCTTTATTGTAATGACTTAAGGGCCGTCTGGTCATCGCTCGCCGGATTATAACCAACCAAGCGTAAACATGAAGCCCAAAAGAGTATTACATTGCTGTCTCCATAAGAGATTTAAGGCGTTTTCTTACAAGTGGTCTTATGTACAAAGCAATGTACAATTTAAGCAATCTTTGAGAATTTCTCGTGATAGATGGACCTTAATCAAATTATTCAAATAAAGCAGATTTCGCTCGACTCCCAGGCGCCCGAGTCAACAAACACGAGTATTTACTAAGACAAGTTGTGCGGAATTGCAGTTCAGGTACGGAATGGGTTCTCTGTTTTGACAGCTCTGTTTTTGAAATGATACTATCTCTCTATTACTCGCTATATTGTTCAGTGGTATAAAGGGTGAAGGGACTTAAAGTTATATAGGTTCACGTCCATGGTTAATAGGATGTTTTTAATTAAATTTTTTAATTCCAATTTCTAATTATTCTATTGGTTTTGGAGGATCTGAAAGGTAAAATATATCCACGAGCACATGCAAAACTTGCCTTTGAATATCAAAGCAATAGAATACAGGCGGCGAATTATGGCTTTTACATCCACTTGACGTCATTAAAATATGAAAATTTCGCTCTAAATAGGTAATGAATCAGTCAAGAGAGATTAGTCAGGGCAATGACCCTTTAAGACAGACACAGAGATGAACTGTTCAATCATAAGCGTATTAGCAGCTAACTAAATTATATATTGACATTTCCAATAATACCTTCAATTGTGTATATAATCACCAACTAAAGACCGACAAACAGAATGCACCTAATTAGGAACGAAACATCGAAGTAATAGGATTATTGCTGGAGTGATATGACGAACCAAATTGTTTGAAAACTTAGTCTAGCCCGCTTTCTGGTCTAATGAGGCGCAGCCATTATCAGTATGGCTCATTAAATTTTACGCCCCCTAATCCAGACGACCTCGGTGATTCGGGTAAGCGATTTTGGGCTTTATCGAATAAGCAATTATGACTATTCGTCGGCTATTGTCGACTGAGGTAATCAATTTAACCGGCCGAGTGAAAAATCTTTCAGTGGGAACGGTGCTTAGTGAATTTTGAGCGGATTTCGATGGTGGTTGTGTTTATGTTTATTGGATTACGTAATTTGTTGTGATTTAATTCACAGTAGAGAAAGAAGGAGGGAGAGAGAGTTAGTTTTTTCCTTCTGTACATTTAAGTCTCAAATTCTATTACTAACCGAAACGAAACTATTAAATAATACATTATGACGACAAGCAGTCTTATTCCATTCCTCTTCTTTTATAAACTATACAGCTGTTCAGCTGTACAGCTGATTTTTAACAACAAATATACCACATTTACTGCATTACGACATCACATAACTCTTACCTAATATTCTTTTTCAACGTTTACCCCAACAAGTTTCTAATTAAAGGAAAAAAGCAAAAACAATAAGTCCGCGGCCATGGGCGGTACGTGCCTCGCCTTCTAACCGAAAGTAAATAATAAAGGAAGTTGGTCTGCGCTGAAATAATAATTGTGTGAAGAGGCTACGAGGATTCGAGTGTGATTGTAAATTAACTGAGCTACGTGATTCGTTACCTACATTAGCTGACGCTTCATGTGATATAATAAGGGTCTCGTCTACTTGATGTTATAACGAGATAATGTTTCTTTTGTAACTAATGAAATCAGACACTAGATAAGGTTTTATGTAATTCGATATACTTCGCAATTAATGGAAACTTACATTTGTTTGATTAATATTTGTATTGTAAATAGTTTTTCTTTTTAACCGACTTCAAAAAAGGGTGGAGGTATTCGATTGTGTTTTTTGTTTTTTTTTAAATCATAACTTTTTACAAAGCGATCTGATTTTATGATTTATTTTATTTGAAAGTTAGCGCCCTCCATGTGGTGTCTTTTTAATTAGGTTTAATTCTGACAATTTAAAGGCGTTTTTTGTAAAAAACATAATGATATAAATATCCTTAAATATTGTAATATACACTTATAGCATACTAGCTGCACCCGGCAAACGCTGTTCTGCCTTACTCTTATCGTTTAGTGGTATGAAAAATAGATGTTAGCCGATTCTCAGACCTACCCAATATGCTTACCAAATTTCAGAGGAATCGGTCAAGCCGTTTCGGAGGAGTATAGAGACTAACATTGTGACACGAGAATTTTATATATAGCATATATACTATTAATACATAATATGGTTTAATAAATTCAATCAATGCAACTATAAGACAAATTTTAATCAAGAAAAATACTTCTGACGCAAATAATACCCGGAGAAGCTTTCGCAAACTGCACGTAGATAACGCTCCAGAGACCGGCGACATCAGGAAATTCCTAGGAAGCCGCTGTTTTAATATACTCAAAGCATTTTTAATTATATTAAGGTACTAATTCATGGTAAAATCGAGAATGTTGGGTCACGCCAGCACCAACTTTCCTTTGTAGGTAATCGATGTCAAAACAATCCTACTTCCTACTACTATTATAAATGTGTGTGTTTGTTGCTCTTTCACGCAAAAACTACTGAACTGATTGCTATGTAGTAGATAGCTGAACAACTGGAATAACATATAGGCAACTTCTCATCTCGATATTCTTACGGGATACGGACTTACGCGGGTGAAACCGCGGGGCGCAGCTAGTATGCAGATAAACTGAAAAGTCAACCTATTTTTTTGTACGCCCGACTTTTTTATTTAAGTCTGACGTCTTTACTACCAAGCTTATACTCCCAGTTAATTAAATAAATATATTATGTTTAATTCTATTACACTATATATGATAATATAATTCAATCTTTGATTTATCATAAGCGAATCTATAAAAATAAGTCAAACATTAGCCTGTAATGAACATAACTTCACATGATATCCTTGAATGAGATTGGTTATAGAATATAACCAATCTCATTCAAGGCAATAATATCAACGTAGAAGTTAATTGTAAAATTTCACTCAATATAAGTAATCAAGAGCTATAGTCATGCAATGTATAGCATGCAATATAAAAGTATTTATGATTTGTAGTACAAAAAATAAATGTTTCAACGTAATAGCCGCACTGAGCATTCATATATCACACTTATTGCACCTAATTCGTCTCGCTTTAAATAAAATAACGCTCGTGTACCGAGGGATAATTGCTCTTATTATTTCGAGAATTATTTATACACAACCAATTTATTATCATAATCATCATCATCATCATCAGCCCATATATGTTCCCACTGCTGGGACACAGGCCTCCTATGAGGGTTCAGGCCATAATCCACCACGCTGGCCAAGTGCGGGTTGGCAGATGTCACATGTCGTCGAACTTTTTTAATTCTCGGACATGCCGGTTTCCTCACGATGTTTTCCTTCACCGTTTTAAGCAGTGGTGATGTTATCTACATGCGCAGATAAATTGAAAAATCAATTTATTTCCTGCACGCTCGCCCGGTCTCGAACCCCGACTTATTGATTTTGAAGTCCGAGGTTCTCACCACTGAGCCACCACTGCAACTACCTCAATTCGTTAAAATTGATAGTATCTTTTTGATGTAGCCATTTATAAAATGTATATACAACACATAATATAAAATAGTTTTAGCAAAAGTATTTTTCAAACTCACACTCAAAGATTCCAATCTCAAACAATTAGTTATTTAATTTGACTTCATATAGAAGCACTTTTTAATAATCTCAACATAGATTTACCATTTACCACCAATTAGGAAGTGCTTTATTTCTACTTTTGAACTATAAGTTTCAAAGGTAAAACTTTTGACCATATACAGATATAAAAATCAGTCAGTAAGACAATGACAATAATCTAATTGAATAAAAATGAATCGCCAAATGTGTTTCTAAGCGCAAATGTCGGAAACGGCCACTATGGGTGAAGCCGGGGCGGATCGCTAGTACTAAATGAAAACATATTTTTTAGAGCAATTGTATTTCAAATACATATTATGATGTATGTCGAGAACGTTAAATTTAAAGACGACTAGATAATAATTTTAAATCTATTGGGTTATGTGAAAGGGGTAAGCACGTTTAATTTATCACAGAACATACCGTCTTAGTACTAAGATTATACAAGAAGTCTTACATTCCTATATAAACTCGGTAAAGTTTAACAATTTTGCCTATACTGGCAAAATATCAGAACAACATTCTGCTGAGCATGTTGTAGTTAAACTATAAAAATTAGGCAATTTCTAAACAGATATTTAATATTTAATGTTAAACGCGAAAATTTTTGTGGCAGAGGAAGTCAGTGTACAGTACAATGTGCATGTTTATGTGAATTGTGACATATTTGATGTTTGAACAAGAAAGTACCATAATAACAAAGCAATGAGCTGGTATTTTCTTGTGTTTGATTTTACGCGAGTATTATACATTTAGAAATTAAAAACTTTTTAACGGATTTTAAACGCGGTTTATTCATTATATTACACTTTACAGCGAGCATGGTCACGGGGAGACTGAGATGTTACATATGTCTTGAAGGTCATACAAAAATTGTTGTTACTTTACTACCTCCTTCTATTTCTTCGCAGTTGGTATGTGGTTTTTTTTTGATGTTGGCAGTATTGGCTGATAGTGTCTTCAGCAAGGAGCTGGTTTAAAGTTCTATTACTGAAATTTACAGTCTTTGCAGGTCTCAGTAATTAAAAATGGTCTCGTTAATTCCTACGAAAGAGCTGCAGTCTTTGTGAAGTGTTTAAAGACATTAAGTATTTTAGTTAAGACACCGCGGAGTTTGTACATTTGAGTTGAGTTATTCATGATCAGCATTAGTAAGGCATACCAAAAGCTTACCGTTTAATCTTAGCATTGCACGTTGGTGAGTATAGAGTGTACGATGGTTGATTGCCAAACATTAACGTAATTATTTGGTATTTATTATTCAAATTTTCTAATGAAGCAACCGATTAAGAACAATTCAGTTCGTAATACGGGTGAATTGATAGCGGTATTTATGCTACGCTTTATAATGCTTTGAGAAAACGTATTTCAAAAAATACATATTCTTATCAAATTCTTCTTAATTACAATAAGCGAGTTATGGAAAAAATTAAATATCGGATTATATTTTTTACAATTAGAAACGACGCGACTGGTTTTTTATCTACTTAAACTATTTTAATAAATCTGAATGTAAGGTTTTACTGCAACATGGACAAGTTTTGTGAATGTATATCCTGAACGATGTAATCGCATTTGACTCTCCTTCCGTAGTTTAGCTTAAGTTGTATGAAGATATTATCCGTGTAATGTTTATTGAATCCTGGGAGATGTCTGAATTTACTGATAAAAACGAAAAGTTGATATATTATACCGACATAGAAACATTCCTTTGAATAGAACGAAGTATATAACATAAAACAAAATTGTAAGGTTTTCTTACAAATCATCGCATCGATAATCAAAAAAAGACAATTTTCCAAACTATATTGAGACTTTTTATAATACACGTGGTCAATATAATAATGGCCATATTGTATAAATCAGCCATTTTTATAATGCTGATCACGTTATACAGATATAATAAAAAGTTACACATATTGTTTATGTCTGTTAAGTCACACATAAATATTTATATTGCAAATTGCTCCACAACTAAATGCATCTTTTATGCGTTCGAACAAAAGGAAACAACTTTTGACTTAATATCCATGAAAATTTAAAAGCATACTTTTACAGACGTAAAGTGCAGCCAATTTCGTATTTCGTCTACAAAAATAGCAAAAGTTTGAATCTGATTCCTTATCAGAGGCGAGTCTTGCCAAATTTAATCTAGGAATCCGCGATGCGCTCACATAAAAATAGTAGAACGGGAGGGTCAAACGTTACTGTTATTGCAAAAGATATGCAATATAACTTGCTTGGGTCTCGTGAGAAGGGTGAATAAAGAAATATTGGAGTCTTATTTCGCTGCGAGCGACTTAACATTTATTTAACAACCGATATAGATGTGGGGAGCCAGAAGGGGAGTTGAAATTAAGTCGCGGAAGGCGTCGCGTAGTAGTATGTTTCGAGTTTTGCTCATAACGTTTGTGTATTATAGAATGAAGAACTCGCTTCTGTTTGTGAAAATCAAAAGCACATAGGTACAGAACAGATATTTACAGCTTGTTTGCTGATTTATTATAATTTTCTTTAGTTGCTAATATTATGAAGATTGTTCCATGTAACTAAAAATCGTTAATCTAGAAATCGAGCAGGCTTCGGCAGGAATGGAAACTACTGCTTGCTGCCTGGAATGAAGAAACCACATCTCCACAGTGGATCGACGTGAATATGAGTATACGAATGCACCAGTGTTTCGCACGGAGGATGGAGGTCCGAGCTCATTTACTAGCCCTTCCCGTCAATTTTTTTATTCCCGGCTTCAATGTTTTCCATTCTCTTATGTATATCTAATGTATATAATATGTATTAAAATCGGACACGTATTTGCATTATTTATTGCTTTACAACTAACGTTCATGAGGTTTGGTGGAAACTTACTAGCAGGCGAATACCCAGTTCAATTGCCCGGTATAACATAAAAATGTACCAATAGTCTTAAAGATAAAAGATTTAAAGAAACTCTTTACATAAAACATGTAAATTTTAGAACCTACATCATCACAATTTTGAATCTGGAATCATGTTACACATTAAACTAAAAAAAAAAAAAAATTGTAAATAAGTTCTCTAAAATTTAAGAAGAGAAATAATACAACACTGATATAAGCGAGCGCTTTTTGGGAGGTATTTTTAGAGTTATTATTTCTAAAACAAAAACATTCCTAGACAGTCTAAGCAACGATTAAAGGCGTGATCATATTTCCAAACGTGGGACTGAAAGGGTAACTGACACCCAATACAGTCTCAAAATATTATGGCTTCCTTTCAAGTGGATTAATATTATGTTATGGTATTCAAAATTATAACACATTTTTTTACTGATTTTTTCATAACATTCAATAGAAGAGTTAGGAAGGTTCTTGCTCCACGTTTCGAGTTAAAGTACATAGGTTTAACCATTTTCACGAAAGCTCAACCACAAATCCTGTTTGACTGAATGTGATAATCGAGCACGCTTCGGCACGAATTAGGCCGGCTCACACCGGGGAAGTACCACATCTCCATAGAAGGCCGGCGTAAAATAGTAGCATGCTACTGTGTTTCGTTCAGTGAGTGGGGGAACCAGAGATCCATATCCTTTTCCTTACCCTTTCCCAATCCTCTCCTTTACTTTCCTCTCGTCAATCCCTTTTTGTTAATCCCTTTTCCAATAAGTCGACAATACATTTATAGCGACGTACGTACGCTACAATCCACCATACGCCTCTCCAAATGTTCATGGGCAGTGGTAGCGCTTATCATCAGGCGACCCACCAGCTCCATTACCGTCGATGTCATAAAAAAGTCCTTTCTGTAGAGCCAGATCCTTGCGAAGTTCGTGGGCATTCTTAATTCAAGTAGCAGTATATAAAATGCTTAAGAATATATGAAAAAAAAAAATAGTCCTTAAGAATAGAATACTGAAAGAGTAGAAGAAACTCGATTGCGGTGGAATAAAGTGGGATAATAAGTAGCAGCTACAGTTCAGTATTGCTACGATACGGCGAAAACACGTGGGTTGGAATTCCGTCTTATGATCGATTTTCTATCTCTCTCTATTTCTTTATTATTTTATCACGCAATGTACATACTAATATACAATTATTATAGCTAATTGTTTCTATCACCTTCCTATATATTCCAGCAGGATATTTTCTAGACAAATTTGTCTCAAGGATCGTTACGCGTATAGATAAATGCGTAATGCCGGATACATTATTTCACAATACTTTCAAGTGGGTGGCGTCCGCCATTTCTTTCTTTTATTCGCGCCATTTGTTATTTACTTTTTTATATGATTTCGGTGGATGTAATTTGTTTGCCTGTATTGCTATCGAAATAAAGTAATTTTGTAAATAAATCTCTCGTACACGATGTATTGGTATTGTGCATTTTTATGTATGATAAATGGTTTACCAAACTTTGGTAATTCAATTTTTTTTTTAAGAAAATTCAGAACTGTTTCTCAATGCAGAATTATAAAACTATAAATGTAACCAACTATTTTATAAGTGTAAATAAAGTAACAACTATTTCAAACTAGCTGCGCCCCGCGGTTTCACCCGCGTAAGTCCGTATCCCGTAGGAATATCGAGATAAAAAGTTGCCTATACGTTATTCCAGTTGTCCAGCTGTCTACATACCAAATTTTATTGCAATCAGTTCAGTAGTTTTTGCATAAAAATGTAACAAACACACACACATCCTTACAAACTTTTGCATTTATAATATTAGTAGGATATCATCAGGTAAGAGCAAGCAACAAGATTAATTGTATAACCCAAAAAGTACAGACTGTACTGAATTGTAAATATCCAACCCGAACGTTTCGTCTCATTAATTAAACAATCCACAATATCCTAAATCAACGGAACGTATAAAATAACGATTCAGCGCCCGCTCATCGATCCGACCCACGTTAACTAATTGTTTTGCTGTCGAACATTAGCTATGACTAAATAATCGATTGTAGGTTAACCGACATAAAAAAGGAGGGTTCTGAATTACTAATATGTATACAATTGTAACTCATTCTGTAATCAGATTTAAGCAGGAAAGAAAGTGTGTCTGTCTATGTTGTTCATGTTCCTGTTTCTAAAACTATCCTTTCCAAATTGATCTAGTTGTTTAGGTGTGGAGACAGACAGATAGATAGACAAATAAAGGTACTTTTACAAACCAATCAATACTCAATCTTCTTTCATCAAAGTTTGGCTTAATAAGTGTAATAATTTTATAAGGATGAATAACAATCATCTTCACATTAATACTTTTGTATAGATAAGTACAAAAGAGAAAAACAAAAAGCATTATGATATGACTCGCGCAATAAAATCAAACTGTGTTTGAATTAATTTCCCCAACATAATCCCAATTAAGCCACTGCAGAAGTCAGACCGTCGAAAAGGGTTATGATTATAAATTCCATTTCTGCAAAGATGATATATAAACGTGTGCTATTAATTTTATTTTATTTTTTATGCCATTTAGTGTAACTAAACTGCACATTTCGTATTAGATTATTTTTAATCCTATCCTACTAATATTATAAATGCGAAAGTTTGTAAGGATGTGTGTGCGTTTGTTGCTCTTTCACGCAAAAACTGCTGAACCGATTGCAATAAAATTTGGTACGTACACAGCTGGACAACTGGAATAACGTATAGGCAACTTTTTATTCCGATATTCCTTCGGGATACAGACTTACGCGGGTGAAACCGCGGGGTGCAGCTAGTAAAAAATAATATGTTACATTAGAAAAACATGAAAATAATTGAGATGCAGAAAGTGCACGTTAAAAAAACGAAAAAATAACTTATCTTTTGTCTAAAAATCAGACAAAGAGGCATATTTTCATTCGTGTTTAAAATCAGAGTGACGTATGCATTAAAACCAGCCGTATTGTCGAAGTATTCTAAGCAGCGAATAACCAGGGTCATTGCTATAAACGTTATTATTATTGCTCCGAATGTTTCATTCCTAATTGTTTAACTACCGTTAGAATATAATATAGAATGTTCTTCACGGCATTTTAATTTTCAACTAACTTCTAAAGAAGGAAAAGGTTGTCAATTCGATTGCATTTATTTTTGTGTTTGTAACCTCATAAGTTTTTACTGGGCGAACGAATTTTTATGATTGTTTAGTGATATCTCGCTTTCAAATAAGAAAAGTAGCATTACAATTTGAAGGAAGCTTAGTTTCTGTTGAAAATTATTATGGCTTAACAATATGAAGAACAGATTTATTTTCATACAGAGTATGTGTTTACTCTTTATGTTTTTATCTTTAATGTGAGCATGCTGCTTTTTAACCGATGTTTCCAAATGCGGTTGCCAAAATAAATAGACTGTATTTTTTTATTTGTATCGATATCTCCCGTGGGTTTTCAACCGATTGACCTCATCATTTTTGTGTTTGATAGGAAATATTTTGCGTTTGGTCTCATTATAGAATAGGGAATGCTCCTTTCCCAGGATGACCTTTTCTGTAGAAAATATTTGTTAGTATCATTATTAACACTATTCATATATGTTAACCACAGTTTAAGAAGTCCTAGACTAACTATCAAATTTTTATCGTCTAAGTAAGAGTAGATCTTATACCCTGTAGTATTATATTATGAGGCATAACACCAGCTTAGTGTATTTTGTTATTAAAACACAGTATTATATTATTTTAATGAACTCGTGTGAAGAGCACGAACGCCATTCTTTCAGCGTATCAGTTTGCTACGTTTTAAAACATTTTACACCGCAATTAAGTTTTCACAATTAAAATGCAATCTACGCAGAATGACGTTACACTGTTATTATGCCTGGAGTGGGGTTTTTATTGCAGCAAGCGAGCGTGAAGCGTTCCCTTTAATTTTACACTTTGCCTCACCTGCTGTACGTTTAACAAGCTTCACTTGGAGTTTGAAAGAAAATCCTGCAACTTTGGCCTACACTAGCGAGTAAGGTGTATTGATTCAGAAGTTTCCACGCTTAGTAGGAAAACAGTTGTTATTTTGTGTGCACACCAGCTATGAAAATGGGAAGCGTTTTATGTGATGTCATTTCTATTCCATTCAATTTTGAATTATATGTTATTCACCCGTTCATTTTATATAATTTTTAAAAATGTAGGGAAGTCTATGAGGAGATATTGAGATTTTCCCGAGCGCGTTAGATTAATAAAGGACCTTACTTATTTGATGAGAACATCACACAAACATACAGATTGAGAATTAAAATAGAGGGGAGCGCTCTGAGGAGGTGCAGATTAGTTAAAAAAAAAGGATCGGCTATGCGTATACGCGTATATACTACGCGACAAGAGAAAATGGGAAATTTTTTACCGTAATGTATGACTGATGTTAGATAATATTATTCTGACTTATGTTAGTATTTTAAATGTCAGAGGTATCCTGGAGAATGAAAAATATATGATACATTTAAGTATACACATGGCAATAATTTTTTACAACTCAAAAAATCTGTAAACGCTTCTCCTACTGACCATTTTTCGCTATCATCATAGGGTTTGCTAAGTCCTATTCTAGTAGGTTCCCTAGAGTGGATTTTATCATTTTCGCATATCCAAAGCAAAGAACACTACAGGAAAGGGCCCTGGATTATGGCAGACTAACAGCGCCGAGGGGCACCGCACCGCTAAATTGGTGGGATCGCAGGAATTCGATGGAACCGCAACCTGTTAGCGGCAACCCGTGACTCCTCATCAATTATAAGGCATATGCTTTAAACTTTACTAAAATTGATTGGTTTTTTGGGATTTGTAGTTCGTTTTGAGTTCTATGATAAATTTGGAGATCTTTACCCAGTATACGATCTTCAAAGATCAATACTATACGATCAAAGTCAATGAGAGTTTTTTTTACACTTATACATTAATCTTTAACCAATTATGATGTATGAAATCAGAATTAGGTATATGCATTATTTTCATTAGTGTTTTACTTTTATTCTTAATACTGAATACGTCCTTTCTTATTTAAACTCTTAGCTGTATTAGGCACATAGTGATTGCCACCAACAACGCCAAATCCTATCCTACTAATATTATAAATGAGAAAGTTTGTAAGGATGTGTGTGTTTTTGTTGCTCTTTCACGCAAAAACTACTGAACCGATTGCAATGAAATTTGGTACGTAGATAGCTGAACACCTGGAATAACATAAAGGCAAGCTTTTTATCCCGATATTCCTACGGGATACTGACTTGCGCGAGTGAAACAGCGGGGCGCAGCTAGTATAATATAACGCAAAGCATTAAAGCCGAATATAACAAAAACACTTTCAAATTAACAAAGTGTAGTCAAAGTTTATGAAAGTAACGCAGCCTCTGCCTGTTCCGAATATACCTAAATACAACTACCTTTATTAACTCGGCTCTGGCAGGATAAGCAATCTCGCCACTTTAATATAACTAGTTGCAAAACTTAACTAAGTTAAAAGTTTTATGCTCTTAATTATTAAGATATACAGAAATTTGTTTGAGTTTGCAAGAAAAAAATTCTTTATAAATTTCGTTAATGTTAGTCCCGTTAAGAATAAATGTTCTTTAAAGAGCGTGAACACACGAATGTGGGACCGCGGTAGATTTAATTTATGAATACGTGATAATTTCATTTGGGAATTGTTAAAATATTTGCTCAGAAAGAACGCATTGTAGTCAATTGATACTTGGAATTCAAAGTCGGAGTCGAATCATATATTCATCACGTTTATCAAACTTAGTAAACGTCTTTACTTTTTATAATTGTTTGCAATATAATACTTTACTAGCTGCGCTCCGCGGTTTCACCCGCGTAAGTCCTTATCCCGTAGGAATATCGGGATAAAAAGTTGAATATATGTTATTCCAGTTGTTCAGCTGTCTACGTACCAAATTTTAATTGCAATCGGTTCAGTAGTTTTTGCGGGAAAGAATAACAAACACACACACATCCTTACAAACTTTCGCATTTATAAATATTAGTGAATTCAACTGAAATAGAAAATAAATATGCTCGATTGTTGAAATAAAGTGAGAAGTTTATTAAAAATTGTAATATTATTGCTGTTGTGTTTTTGTTACGTGGGAGTCGAGCACAAATTGAGCCAGCTCGCAACGGGGAAGTACCACACCCTCACAGAAAATGGTAGCATATTACTGTGTTTCATACGGCGAGTCTAACCGCCTCCTTGGTACAGTCCTTAATGCGTGAGCGTAGAACCGAGGGGTCCTGGGTTCAATTCCCGCTGGGGACGCACAAAAAAAATGTCTCGGTCTGGCAGGACTACAGGACAGAAGGCTAATCACCTACTTGACCCTAAAGAAAATCGATCAGTGAAACAGATGTACATTATCTGCCCCATACACCACTAGGGGACACGGAACTTCACTATATACGGCGAGTGGGGGAGCCGGAGGTACTTTTCCTCTTCCACACCCTTACCAGTCCATTCCTACTTTCCAGTTGTCAATCCTTACCCTTACCGCCTAAAGCGGGCAACGCATTGATAGGAATGTTTATGGGCGGTGGTGAACGCTTTCACCATCACGCAATATACCAGCTTATTTGCTGGCTATGGTATACAAAAATATCCGCATAGTTCCCCTTTCGTACGATTTTTAGAACAAAAACGCCTATGTACTCGGATCCCAAAATGCCTTTGTAAGAAATTTTCTGTAAATCGAAATCAAGAAATATATATTATATTAAGAAATATATGTTATAGTAAATAGGCCAATGAGACGTCAATTCAATTCAAATGGGCATCCTCGATTTCATATTGATGCGTATGATGAATCATTAGAAACATATTCGTATATATGATTGTTGTGGATTTATGAGCGGTCTTTATTGCTGGTCATCAAGTAACATGTGGGGTCATTAACCGTTCCCCTTCATAAAAATTTCGATTTATTGCAGAATATGATGCATATGACGTAGTACTTACTACCTATAGAACGAACATAAAACGTTGATTTTCTGGTTGAATTTAATTTATAGTGACTCAACCGTATTAAAATAAACAAGGAATTAGTGTGAAGCAACACGTCTACGTATTTGAATTTTCAAAGTGTTTGTTTGTTTGTCTTTATCTCACGTGACAAAAAATTGACATCAGCTGATTTTCACGGTCAAAGATCTAATTCTCATGTGAATTTCCTTCGACAGCACGGATAAAGACGGAGATGCTAACATTATATATAGCTTAGTTACGATGTAACATCACCAATTTCACAGGTCAACTATTGATCCAGTGAACATCTTTAAATTGCTTATTCATAAGAAAAATAACGATAAAAAGCTTGTAATGTAGGCTAGAACGCTATATAGATTTGTTATGAGTAATGATTTCAACATTATTATGAAATTATGATTTTTGTGTGAATTTAGCGCCAAATACCGGGGTAGACTTAATGCGGGAGTCGAGCATGCTTCGGCATGAATTGGGAGCCCGAGGCCCATATCCTTTTCCTTACTCTTCCCAGTCCTTTTCTTTATTCCTCTCATCAATCCCGTCTAAATCCCTTTTGCAATTTATAATCAGCAAATCATTTGTAGAGGCGTAAGGTCTGCAATCGACCTTGGTGGTAGTGCTTACCACCAGGCGACCCACCTGCTCCATTACCGACGATGACATAAAAAGAAATACTTTACTTCGACAATATTAAGTGCTTCTATAAATTTATTAAGACCCTCCGATATTTGTTTAGCGATTTTGAGTTTTATTTTTACTTGGAATAAAATGGAAATAGCTAATATAGTATAACCAGATAAAACAATCTCCATTGTTAATATTATCTAAATGAAATTTCTCAGAAATTAGTCTCCAAAGAGTGACATAATAGATAAAGTCATTAACTCAGCGGGAATATTCACCAACCACGTTGATTTACGTTTAGATATAATTTCACTCACATGGTACTTGGACTTGGACAAAGAATTTAGAGAACCATTGCGTAATGCAAAAATTTATAAATTAACTATTGAAGAAGAGAGTATAATTTACTCAAATTGTTTATGCCACTTTCAACTGATTGTACCACTATATAACGTATAGTTTTCTTAGTATGTAAAAGTATAACACAAATTATTTTTATTTACCGTTAGTGCAAATCGATGCACGCACGAATACCTACCTCCGACCTTGGCTTGAATACTTTATGACGAGAGCCAGGCATTAATAAACAAAACACACATCTAATGAATACTTAATCTACAGAAAAAGTTAAACGCCAAACATATGTTTGTGAAGTCGATAAATTAGATTAGGATAATTATTGAATGAACAATTTATCTATTGAAGATCTGAGTTTCCATTGTTTTTTTTCCAATTGTAACTTAATACTTTATAACGATAGTGCAATTTATAGTTCAGTTCGGTTTCAATTAATCGGCAATCATATAATACGTCCTGTTCTTAATTAAATTCTAAAAGGGATAATTTATAATAACTGGATGTAGGTGGATAGTAGGGCCCATATAATGCTATTATGTATTATTGGCTTATTATTCGAAATTATACTTTACTACATTATCATAGGTACTTGAATGATAATTCAGCACTTAAAATACTCTTTGTAAGTCACACGATCTAATTTAGTTGAAGCAGCTCGTGCGTAGTAAAACGCCTCTGTACTGTCAATGGACGCATAACAGCAGAACTTCAAACAAATTTGCTTCGAAAAGACGTAATCTATTAAATAATAGTACAAATAAATTTACCAGGTTTCTTTAATATTTACCTGAGCAATTATTATGGATGTCTATTTAAAGAACTGTCTCTGTTTAAGTGGGTTGTCTCGAGAGGGAGAGACGCCTTCAGTGATGGGTTGTATAAAATATGTTTTAAAGATATCAACAACAGTCAAAATTACAAAATTGATTCTAAGTAATGGATTTGTTTTATTGAAAATTTAACGATGCTTCTGTTGTTTTTTCCCATATGTTTACCATTGGATTAAACCGTCCTTGGCTTGATTACAAAACGTTGGTACAATATAACACATTTTCCTTTTATTATTTTTTTACGATACACGTAATATAAATAATCATTTTGGAAAGTGTTATTTAATTGTAACAAACATTTATTCAACTCAACAGTTACTCGACCTATAATAAAATCATTCTTAGTCTGAAAAATATAAAAGCAGACACCCTGCTGAATCGCATCTGTCAGATCTCCTTCACGTCCCTTTCATATTTCATTCTTTTTATAGCTTGATCAATACTTCTAAGTGAGTCATAATACGTTAATATTTTTACCCTCTTGTGTTAGCTTATTACTTAATAAAACCTCCCAGAAAATCAATAGAAAAATGAATATAGAACTCAATTCTGAACGCTGTTTTAAAGGAAACAGTAGTGAACCTTTTATTTATTTACAATGGAAGACATTTCCTTTTTTCATTCAATATTAACGGCGTTAGAAAGAATGCTTTAATACAAGAAAATAACACACATTTTTCAATGTGCTAAATATTCATAATATATCATCTCTAGAGCTGAACTTAAAACTTTTTATCTTCATATAGACGAACTTTTACAATTTGTTTACGAGGCACTTAAGAGAGATAAGAAAAACGTCCTCAAAATAAAAAATTTTAATAAGCGAATTTCGTGCTATTACGGGATTGTACATTTTCCCCAAACTGCTTACGTAACATGTAAATACGTCTCTATGAATTAGGGAAGGCATCTTTCATCTCTTTTCAACACGATTAGATATTCATAAGGCGCCGTCGGGGCCGCCCCATGACTGTTTACAACGGCCTACAAACGGATTTCTGTATTTTCCTCGCATGTAAACAAAAAGTTTTGCAACTCTGTTATATTATGAATCTATAATGCATAACTCCGTGCTGTCCCGCCTAATTCATATTCGTTTAATCATCAGTTTTCTGGGGTGCGGATACTTGAGACGTGGGGTCCAGACACCCTTTGAAAGTGACACTATAGTTGTTTATGGAGCGATTTCGGTGTAGGGTAGTGCGTATTATATTTCCGAACGTTTCATTTATCTCCGATAAACTGTTGTGAAGAATGTCTGCCGTTATTTCCAAACCTAACAATAATATAAGGTTTATTTTTCCTCCCATAACTGCAATGGTTTTCACTGGATTTTGATTCAGGATACTTTTATAATCAGTTTCGCATAACACGATTAAGCCTTGTTTACTGACATTTACAGTTACCTAATAGCTCTTTGGTAGAGAGTCATTTATTGTACCTAATATTCATTACTCCACATTTGGTTAACCCAAACGCTGTTGTCTGTACTTATGCGTTAAGATCCTTGGATCTACTAAAGATCATTTAAATTATTAATAGATAGATTTTTAATGCAGCTATTTATGCATGTAACATGAATAATTACATACATATATACATTTGATGCAAGGGCAGGTCGCTTGATAGTGATATATGAAAGAAAACGCAAATATTTTTTCAAAACTTTATTATTTTCTTTATAATGTTTATTATACACATAATTTATATCGTGCGTCCGCACAGTCAAGTATTTATTATACGTACAACAAATGTCTATTGTTATTGTTTACAATAATAAACTTTTCACATAATAATAACTTGTTATACTAAAGGAGATTCTGTTTTACATAGCCGAAGACCAAATAGTTATCTTCGTTAAACATCGACATGAATGAAGTACTAACGGACACAAAAATTATATACAGTTATCATAGTTATTTTAGTAAATAAAATATTTATATTTATCGACAGTATCTGTCTTGAAAGCACTTCGAAATTCTATACAAAATGCAGATATTAAGAGTAGGACGGGGCACGCCTATAAAATAAAAAAAAAACAGGTAACTTTCACTAGATTTAGCTTTCAAAAATTAATTACCTAAGATATGATCTGGGACCACATTATAACTACCGCAGTTGCTTCAAGGAAGAACATTAAGTATAAACAGCGTTATTAAAATTAAATAGTCATTACCTCATTTATCTATGCTATAAAATTTATATATTTTTTACTTATTACACTATTTATTATCTAAATATTTTATTTTACACGATTATTTACAGGCTATAGTAATCAAAACGAACGAGAGAAAATAATTCAAAACAGCCTGTAAACACTAATTTAATATTTACAATAATTAAGACATTCATAATGATCACTAACTGTACTTACAATTTACATTCTTATTATGAAATAAAGCTAATAGAATGTTCGTATAGGTCATAATTTACCATACATATATGTACAAACCTCGTAATATCTCTCTGTTAACATAGTATTGTCAGCTGCTCGCCTGGTGTGATCTATCATATAACTCTTGTATTATTTATACTGTTCTAATCCATTTACACGACTGTGAAATAATTACGATTATCAAATGATAAAATCGTATGCCCTGTGGGTAATTTGCTTTCGTATTGTGAACTCGGCGACAGCAATGCGGCATTTCGGTTCACGTTTAAACGCTCGTAATATTATTTAGACGCAGTGAAGAATTTCGCATTTGAGCAAACCAACAGAATTTATAAGAATATTGTTTATATTCATTCTTTTAAATAAAAATATATTTTATTATGTTGTGGTGAATTATCTACGCGTAATTCGTAGAAACGAAACACTTATCTATTTGAATATGTGTAACTTATGTTATATTACATCGAAAGGGGACCAAATCATGTGTATTCATACGAAAGGCCCAAATATGGATCAATTTCCATATAGTACGGTTTTTTTTAAGAAAACGACGCAAGAGTATTTTAGTTTTAATAAGGCAGACAATAAAATTGTTTCTTCCAATTGAATGACAATTATATTTTTTTTTTTTTTTTTATATATTATATGAATGTAGATGCATTTTTCACAATATGTTGTGAGGACATATTTTTCTTCACCAGCAATTGAATCTGTATGATGATAACAAAAGATCAAACCCAGGAATTCTCGACTAATGACTGCAAAATCACGTTACTACGCATGTTAGGGCATACGGTATCATCAAAATACTATAGCCAATACTGAAAATACATTTGAACGCGGAAAAATGAATTATACCAGTACCAAAGACTTAGAGTAGATTATATACAGTTCTATGTAACAAGCACGATAGCTACTTGCTCAGGGATTTAATTATATAGTACATAACACAACCCACACTATATTATATAAAATAGCAAAAAACATTACTGCTTACATCGGCCTTTGTGAATCAAAAACGTATTAATTTTACAGTCATAATTGGGATACAAAAGGCGCTACGAAAATTCGCATTAAAATTCATAATATAGGTTAATTCGATTTTTTATAAAAGTGAAGTCTAAATGAAATTCAAGTTGCAATATCCACTGATCATTATTTTCGTGAAAAATTCGTTTGTAATTATTCAAAATATTCCATGGATGGTATAATCTATTAGTTTTTAAGTTTTCATTACATCATTTAAAACGTTTTTATTATAGACATAATTTTTTTTACATATATCTAGATTTGTGTATAACAATGTATAAAAGGATATAAGTAAAAGTAGCTTATCGTGTAAATACACGTTTATTATAACCAATATGTAGTGACCATGTTCATTAAGGAATTTCTACCCATTAAACTTGAGTTTAATGGATACACATATTATATTTATTTCTACAGCAAAATGATTATAATTGCTTTTTAACGATCCAATATCTGTAATGGCTCAATTTTTACATTTTACAATCACGCTATATTTTTCAGGGTGTTTTTTTATAAATAAAACTTACATGAATATTCTAGACTTTTCTTTTTTCTTCAACGCAATTAAACAGTAACATAACAACAATTGACCGTATTTTATGTAAGATAACTTACAACTCAACCTAGCCAGCAAATTACAATGTTCAGGATCCACAAAGGCCAATACAATCAGATTAAGATAAAACTATTTACAAATGTTCGATCAGTATTTGTCAAGAGACCGCGAGCAGGAGGGCCGCAGCGAGCAGGGCGCAGTGCGTGCGCGGCGAAAAGCTCCTCCCGCCTCTTTGCATCGCGGCTGGATACTCACCTGAGAGGGGAAAGATCGAGTTTGCTTCTGCGGCAAACATTAAAACTGTCTTTAACATTACCTTATTATTGGAATGTCAATTATTCAGTGTTAACAATAGCTCGCGATAATGTTTACATTAGGTACATGTCTACTTTAGCATGAAACATAAGTGAAAATGATATAGTAATTTGACTTTTTTAGGTATATGCTATTTTTCAACATGAAGGAAAATGACAAAATAAGCGATTAGTATTATATATTTTTATCTGTTAGTGAAATATAAACAAATTTTAATCTTATATTTTTCTCATAAACGTCACGTTGATTAAGATTATAGCTTATATAAGATGTTGTATATTATTAAGTTAAATGATTACATTAATTATATTTTTCACATTATTGACTATGCACGATCGATTATATTGAACATTTTTCAATATCCATAAAATTATTTAATATATATTTAATGTCAAGTCGATGATAAAAGGCTTTGCTTATGGGCTTGCTTACAAATTTCATATTTTTTAAGTACAAAAATAACTGGTAAAACTCAGGGAAATAAATAATTCAGTCGAAATACAGTGAGTTTAAAGTGACTTTTGTTGGTGGTTACAACGAGGCTACTCGCTCGGAAAACCGGCATTTCCTCGCAAAGACCGTATTGTCTGATATGTGTTAGTTCATGCGAGTTATCTTTTAAAATAAACAGCAAAATTTAATCCATACAGTTTTTAAATTAGGAACAGTGTTACAAAATTGCAGTAGATCTATCTGAATATAAGTCAAATAAAATTAAAGAAATATGACAGCATTATTGTGAATGGTGACTTTTGTTAACAGAAGATTCATCAATAGTTTCAGTTCTCATATTATTTATTATAAATTTCTTTTATAAGTACATAAGTACTTATACCAAATATATAAATATACAGATCGTGATCATTCTCCAGTACATAAGTGCCAATAATATTAACCATATAGAGTTAAATTAATTGAATGAATGGACTTCATTCCTTTCACCAAAAATACCCCATACTATTAAACTGTATTTGTAATTAATACATATCACCTTTTATAATAAACTCAGCAAATTTTCCAATCATATTATCAATATTTTATTCAACTTCTGAGCCTTCTAACACTGTAATCGTCTTTCATCTTAAAGTATTGTTCATATCGAGAGCGTTTATCATAAAACTCATTTCTAATCTCTTTATGGACAAGAACTCAAAATGTTGACAGAAAATTGGAAAATTTATATTCAAGACTGACCTGCTTTATACGACTCGTCAGTACTGGGTCAAGGAAAGTGTAAGATAAAATCAGTCGCTTCGTACTTACTTCATTACGTATTCACTGTCACAAATATCATTGTGTGGACGATTTGTCATGTTTCTAATAAATACAGTGATTATGATAAATCGATGTAAGAGTTGTTGTGACGGTGGGTGGTAATTATAGGAAAATATGTACAACTTACTAGATAATATTCTGATTGAGGGGTCTTTAATATTATGCCATTTAAGCACAAATGTCAAAAGTATTTTAAATAGTTACCGGGATATATGATTGTAACTGTATTGTTAAATTTTGCTGTGTGATGAAGATAATTTTCGTCGCTTTATAAATTGAGAAAAAAGGATTTACGATATATGTATTAAATCAGTAAGTACAGAATAAATCAACGCATTATATAGGTATGTAGATATATAGCGAAATGGAATTTACCTTGTTTTTAATACAAGAATTAAAATAATATATTTGTTACATTAGTAAGTGTATTTGTTGGCTTTTCTGCTTAGAAATTGATCTGCTTAGATCTTATAGTAATGTAGTAGGAAAATTATTCAGCAAAAATTTTTGTTCACACTTAAGTCATATTTACAATAAGATGATGTCATCTAAGCCAATATACTTAATTTTTAATAATATTTAATTGGTAATAAAATAAAATAACTGACTACTAAGTATTCTCACCATTAAGGACATGAACGACAACGCTCTTTGACTGCGCGTTGCTCGGGTTGCACTGGTAGGTGCCAGAATCCGAGGGCCTCGCCTGCTGGATCAGGAGGAACGATGTAGTCGTCTCGCCCTTCTCCGTCACCACTGAGACGCCACCTCGCGGCGAATCGTAGCTGATTATCTAGAACATTCGAGAACTTTTGTTATTGAGGTTGTTTGTAGGAGTGACTACGGGATTAGGGAGAGTCAGTTCCTTGTGAATATATTTCTGTTTTGACTGAATAATATTTTGTTTATACTATATTTAATTGTATCGAATAGTCCTTGTTTTTTATATCGTGAAATATGATCTTTTGTGCTACTGCGGTTAACATTTATAAAAATGTTTAAAGTTAAGTATAATAAATAATTGAAATTAAAATGTGTAGTAAATTTATTCAAAAATCACAGATAATCCATGCGCATTATGATCTGTGTATGAATTATTGACTCATAATGTGTATGTACTCGTGAACATGCTAATAAATGGACGAATCATTTTTTTATGAAAAACACGTAAAGTTATTCAAATCATAATCTTGTGTCGATAAATAATAGTATCACTTCAATTTCCATCGAGACAATTATCAAATAAAATTACCCTGTCTTTACAATAACATGCAATTAAACTTACATCTGAGATCGAGTCGAATGAAAATTGATTGATGCACAGAACAGAAATTGAACTTAACACAAATGACTACAAGGTACAGAATCACAAACCGCATCATTATGGTTCCAGAAAATATACGCTGGTGGTTCGGGGGAGTACAGCACCACACACGTTAAGTTTATAGTGCTCCCTCGATCGATGTATAGCTCGGGTCCGCCAATTATCTCTGTTGTAGGTTCTGCAACAAATCCAATTAGAACGTAAGGACAATGTTTTGAGTGCGGCCGATGCTATTGTTTGTGAGACGTAAGTATAGAATGTGGGAATCCTCGATTGATATAGATACATGTGTGCACGAACTCGTTTTGTTATGAGATAAATAATAAACAACTGACGAACATACTGTGTTTTTGGAACTCAATGAGGTGCGACGTATTTGTAAGAGGCCATTGATCAAGAATCTAGTGATTCTTTGTTGATTTATAAAAGAAATTCGATAAAATAATGCAAAAGTAACTCAATTTCTCTTTCATCCCGTCTGCGATGTATCGATTGGGATGATATTTGGTACGAGGCTTTATACTAGAGAGAGAACATAGATTCGTTTTTAAACATGGAAATTCTACGAACTGAAACTGTGAACGAGAACGGAACCGTATAGGTGAAACGAAGCCGGGGGCGGTAAGTTTGTATAGTATAAAATATATTATAAAATATATATAACATACAGCTATATTGCATTGACATCAACAAATACAGAAACGGTCAAACGAATAGAAATTGTAACAATCAAACATTTGGGTGTTTCTTATCTCTGTGTGACATTTACTTAAAGGTTAAGGGCCTCATACCTTTGCAGGATTTAAACCTCAACCCTTGGGTTTGATGTAGGGTTCGCTTACAGTTTCAAGGGTCAAGTCATCTTGTAATAAGTCAATTACAAATCACGAATTTAAGGGATATATTGTATTTTTTATGTTTCATTTGTGACTTTATTATTATTAAACATTAATTGTATAAAGATAAATTATTATAAAATGTCATTCTGAACGCCATCAAATGGAAGCCATACAACGTATATATGTCATATTAAAATATTATTTCATATTAAGAAATAAAAGTTTTAAAAAGGGGCGCTGAGCATATAATATACTTCTTATATTCGATCATAATCTTAGATAGTGTTTACCACTTATCAAAGATGCTATTCACTCACATAGAAAATAAAAATTCAGTTGTCGTGACATCTAATTTACTATATAATCGAAAAGAACGCCTACGTATGATTAAGCTATAAACAAGTCTACCCACAGCGCCAGTAGATAAATACGAGATTTATATGCGTACTATAAAAAATCTAAAAGAAATTATATTTTCCAGACGCTTTAAAATCACTTACCATTCATCGCCATTACTATTCATTCTTTCAACATTTTAAATTGTCCTTCAGAGCTATAAAGTGCACATTAAAATAACATGGCAGACGGTAAAAAGACAACGAGAATGCAAAAGACGCAGCTCGCATTGTTAGATATTAATTTTGGTCTTGCAGACATTTTTTACAATACTCTCGGGCGGTCGCCTCGCCTTTATTACATGATAATATACGATGTAGCGTTGTAGCTCGTAAACAACTAATTTAGAACTAAATACTGTTAAAAGCTGGAAGCTTATTATTACGTTTACACAAATATTTTTTCTATAAACAATGTCAAAAACGTCACGGGTGGGAACTACCGCTCCAGATCCGATGATTTTCAATTTCCTATCAAACATAAAAACAGGTATGTCAATCGGTTGGAATCCCATTGAGGTATCGATTACAAAAAGATAAATAAATTAATAACCTCCTCCCTTTTTTAAAAATGTCAGTTAATAAATATAACCATATGATGAAATTTTTTTTTTAATTTTTTGTAAAATAATTATCGTGTTGTGTTTTTATAAATTATTCAAAGCTAAGCTGTGAGCTAAATATTACCCTAACAACAATTTTATTAATAATTCAACCTAGTATATTTATCAAACTTAATTAAAGCGACTCGATCTTCCTTCATTTTAAATTGTGTAATTAATTTGATTTATTCACTCCTAGCATTGAGATGCAATACATGTGGCGTGACTAGAACAGCAATTCTTATTAACTGTTAGAAATCAATTTACGCAGCTACACCACCAATTTGAATATTCGCTTAATTACGAATAAAGCCACACACAATACGTAATTGCGAAAGAACAACACAACAATAAACTTTGCTCATAAAATCCAGCCAAATAAAATAGCAGCAGTGAACTTAGTCTATTATGCGTATTTTCTAACGACCTGCGTGTCTTCAATATAGCAGAGTTAATTAGTTTTCTTGTTCAAACGCAAACATAAGGTACCTTGGAAAACGGTCCGTCATATGCGGGAAATTCAACAAAGAAAAACGATGCCGTGTTATTTTCTTTTCAACCTTTAATTATGTTTGTTTTCTTTAACAAGAATGTTAAAATTATTACAAAAGGATATTATATTGCTTTTGTTTATTATGATTCGTAAAGGATATCAGAAAATATACTGAAAACTTGTATACTGTAAACCCAATGTATTAAAAAGGGAATATTTATAGTATATAGGGAATATGTATAGAATATTAGTAGTATAATATTTATAAATTATAAGTTTGAACGAAACTATGTTATA
Organism: Zerene cesonia; assembly: GCF_012273895.1. NCBI lineage: Eukaryota > Metazoa > Arthropoda > Insecta > Lepidoptera > Pieridae > Zerene > Zerene cesonia. Next base: position 8,271,652 of record NC_052118.1, on the reverse strand, counting down.
GTTGTATGTAGAATGTACGAAAGAGAAGACATGTTTTAAACGAATGGAAATATCCCCATACATATATGAATATCGCAATTGCATCACACAAATCTCAAACTCAAAAGATTGAATTAAGTATATTTTGACCTCTAAATAAAAACGGTAGAAGACAGTCATTGACCTGCCAAAGAGTATTATTTTATCGCTGTATTTAAAATATAAATAACACAATAACATAAACTAAGCGAATCAAAAATGAAGAGAGGGTGTTTGTGTTAAATCTTGAATGAAATAACAAGATAATATAATGTGAAATTATTTTCTGTTTTTATTATTTGTAACACACATAAGATACAGTCGGTGTTTACTAATTTACATAAATGTTTTTATCTTCATAAACACCTAAATACGTTGAAGAAAAGTGGGCAGAAATGAAAGAATAGCAAAGGAAACCGCCTCAGGCAACTGAGAAATTCCACCCTCTTATATTATGTATTTCATCAATACGATAATAAATGAAACGTTCTATGTTAAAATGCAAATTCGAAAACTTTTCTAATTTACATACTTTCTAAATAATGAAAGAGAACTTACCCACAACATTTAAATGTATAAAGTGACTCATGTGTGGAGTCGTTGATATCTGGCACTCGTAAATACCCGAGTCCCTGTGTTGTGGATACTTTATCTGAAACAACAATACATTTTAGTATGATCGCATCCATTTTCTCGTCTGCTGCATGTTTCAATAACTTAGAGATTTTCTTAGAGTTGTTGAACTGAAGTATTAGATTATCTTAGGCGTAGCTGATTCAGTGCCTTGTTCGAGTTGTATTCAACGACTTGTCTCGTTTTAATGACGTTTTGTTCAAGGGCGTTTGTTGAACTACAATATTGTGTTATAAAATTGTATCGCTTTATTTATTACTTAACTTTCGCTCGCGGTTTTTCACTTAGACAAAAGATGGACAGTTACATGGATTATCCTAATAAAAAGCTATTCTTTGTTCTTTCTCCGACTGCAAATTATCTCTCTACCACTTGCAAATAAAATATCCTTTGAAAGAATCAATAAATAGATAAAATTATAATTCTCTAGTGTGCAAAACGTTTCATCAAAGACGATCATTAGACGACTGTTTTGAATAATCAATAGTACTAAGATGGGTATCTATTCATGCTATTATTTCTTAATTAATATTGAGTAGCAACAAAATGCACTTTCAATATCCATTAATGGATATCGCTTTGATTACTCTATGGTTGTAGGTCAAGTCAATGCCTTTAAACAGGGTTAACAAAGCAAATCTTTCAACAAAGCTTTAATTAATGCATTTGTATAATGTGTAGAACAATCTATCACAAAATGTATTCTCAATACAAACCATTTTAATATGCACTTAACAGCTGCAAATGGTTATCTGATAGTCACTGAATAAAATAAAATATAGTACAATAATAAAATGCAATAAATAAGGTTTAATGTACAGGTATAACAAATTCAAGATAGTACAATAAAGAATGCAATCCCTGTATAACTCTTTGTATCGTGAAAAGAATCTGTGGGTATGTAAAAAGCGTAATAAATACAAAACCGATGCATCTATCATATGTTGAAAAGAATGCTTACAACTGAAATGAAACAGAAATACGTGGAAGTTATCAGGCACACTTATCATAATTATGTACGAGTAAATATGAAAGAGTATGTTATATACATACGCCCGCATCAGAGACGATATTTTTAAAATGAATGCCTATATATCGCGAACAACAGAAAACAAAGACCATCATTATGATGACAACTTTCAGTACAACGATGAAAATAACAAAAGCTTTTGAAAATGAGAAGTTGCAGAATTAATGCAAATCTTATGACTGTTATGCGAGGTCCTATTTTTAAATGAACAATGCTCTCTTCCGTGAAATTTATTTTAATTATTTAAATTAAAATATGCTCGGAGTGAATTGAGATTTCTTTAATTATATCCGCATGGCGCAAGCTAAGCGTATTGCGATGGAGGCTTCTTCATTAACGTTTACTTTAAACGATATCAATTTAATTCGCTAGTGCCTTTCAACAATGTAGGTTATAGATTTGTGAACTAGCTTGTGCATGCGACGTTGACCTCTTTTTGTGTAATTCAAATTCATATACAACAAAGTATATTATCATTTACAATACATTATAAAAAGGTCTGTGGGGCTTTGGCGTCCTGTTTTATACTGCGTTACAGGCCCTGGCTTAGTTCGGCAGCGGCGGAATTCATGAATTTTATTAGATTAGTTTTTAATGTATAAACTAATTTAAAGGATCATATTAATGCGTGGGTCTTTGTTAACGATATATAAAAAGTATTATCAGGGAAATTGCCTAACTTAACCAGTTATATCTAAAAGACTTTACGAACAAAATGCGTTCAACATAACTTTCATAGAATTATAATCGTTGTTATGTAACTATTTTTGAGAAAAAACTTAGCCATCAACAAATTGTCAGAACTAGACCACACGGGAGGCACCATCCGTTCACCAATGACAAATATATGATTTCGGGACCTGTTCATTTTTTGAAGTCGGATAAAACACAACATAAAACACGACCGATAAACAGCTATCCATCATCGTTGGGTAAATGAGTCAAAGGACCAGTGCTATTCAACTGCAGAGCTCCTATCACAATAGTATCCATTTCATAATACACTGAAATTCGCCCGGTACTGGGAACATAGGATTAAGTCGTTTGTGTTAGAAGACCGGTGCGGTGTTATGAAACTTTACCATAGACATCTTTACTAGTAATTTCCGTGCGTGTTTAGGTATGACGTATATGGTCTGTTACGATTAAATAATAGATTGAATGGCCTCTTTGATTTTCAGTTTCGTCGAATTTTAGTAGTTAAAAATGATGAAATGATTACTTCTATTCAAAAACTGAACTGCCATCAATATATCTGAAGTATACCAAATTTAAATAGGACTACATGGGGGGCACCAGGTTAAAAAAAAAAATGGTTGCCTGTAAAGTCGGTTTTACGGGCGAAGATTTTACGTGACAACGCCTTTTTCTGGGTAGAATATTTATTGATATGAATATTATTAAATTGCACAATAGGAACAAGGAATTGAATGAAAATAAGAATTGCACAAATTTTAACTATAGAAAATATATTTTGTTTACTAAAAAGACAGAGACAGAGTCACAAGCACGCGCCGATTCAATGCGCCTAATTCTCTAGTGCTGCGCGCGCGGCGGACCGATCATAGTTCGGTGACTCATCGTAACGTTACCGGGCGTTACACTTTTTCATGAGTGACTCCGAGCCGCAACCTAATTTAAGACGTTGTCACGTCAAAAAACATAAAGTCGGTTAACCCCGTTAAAAGCTACAAGGCAACAAACTAAAAAAAAATCAGTTGAATTGATAACCCCCTCCTTTTTTGAAGTGGGTTGAAAATAATGCCTACAAAAAATGTGCCTCATTCCATATACTAAAAGAGATAAACATATTAAAGACGTGGGTACATGATCTTGTCATATTCTCCAACGTTATTAAGAATGTTTAGCGATAATTCGGGTATTCGGGCGACAATATACATACAATTATTTGAGTCTATTTCATTAGTAAAAGAAACGGAAGGTAAACCTCATCTGATAGCTGAAAATGCTTTGTTTTTGTCATAGCGGGCAACTGAGCTGATGGTTTGCCTGATGGTAAGCGATCACCACCGCCCAAAAACATTGACAGAGGTAGTGCCTTGTAATGCGCTGCCCATTTCCAGGAGATAAGCAAAGGATTGAGCGAGCTCGACTCCCACGTATATGCTATTGATTAATTATTTATCATGTAAAGTAAAGAAGAAGGTACCTGTAATGTCCAGTCTTCAGAGTGTGGAAGGTGGATAGCTCGAAACCGCTGGTCGCTCGTGTAAGTGTATCTGCCGACGGTTAACAGATGGATGTCGCGGTGCCTCACCCACGACACTTGCATGTTAAGCTGAAATAAAACTTATTATCAGATAGAAGGTAAAATTTTGTTGATGACAGTTGAGCTCTTTTAGAAAGAAAGAAAGAAAGAAAATACATTTAATAACAAATACAACATTTTAGCTTACAACTAATACATCTTAAGAACAATAAAAAATATAAAAATTACATTGGATATATCTAATATTTCGATAGTATTTGTGATAAGGTGGACTACTCAGCATTTTAATATCGAATACACTTTTAACTAACTAGGCAGGCAGGAAGATTTCATTATGAATTAGACTTTAAAGTTTTCATCGAAAATGTGATATGGTTTGAAAGATTTTAAAATTTTTTGGTAACGATGGAAGTTTTACAAGCATTTTATAAAAGGGTAGTTTTTTGTTTTCGATTCATAATATCATAAACCTTAAAATACATTCGAAAGTATTGTGTCATCTTCGATTGGAATATACAGTTTTTTCTCAATTTGAACTGCCCGGAAAAAAATAAAAGAATAAATCTCCCCATTGACTTCAAAAACAAAATTATTGGTTATTCAAATATCTATTAAGAAACAAGCCCCACAAATTGCGGAACCCGCAAAGAATAATTAATATCTAATGAACACAGATTGATTTATCTGACCGAGCTCTTGTAATCACCGACGACGGTAATCACATTATTATTTCAAATGCTTCGTACAAAAGTGCTTAAGAAGATATACTAGAAATAATTAAGTAGACGCTGTGAAGTTAATTAAATTATCTCCTCATTGGGATGCGAACCGCAGTGCCCTTATACGAGACATGTTTTAATTGCTTATAAGCTTCGGACATTAGCTGGATGATAATTCTCATGTGTAAATCGATTAATACAATACATTATAGTCATTATAATAGGGTCATAATATAAGATACTAGAGGCTCGTCCTGGCTCCGCCCGGATATCAAGATTCCTGTTTCGTCCCAAGGGAGGATAAAAATTATCCCATCACTCAAGTCAGAACACACCCTGTCTGTACACCAAATTTTATCAAGATCCGTTCAGTTGTTGTAGTGTGATTGGCGGACAAACATCAACCAAGCAAACTTGCACATTAATAATATTTGTGTGATAGTGTTAATAGTGCGAATAGTGTGAATTAGTGTGATGGTATATTTGATGTGGTATACCTTGATAAGGTTTGTATACACCGATTCTAGGAACTTTGAAGAATAAGTGTTCTTACATTGAAATATTGTAAAGAAATCATGAGACGAATTTTAATAAAGATAAAAATGAGATATAAGAAATTTTAAATTAATGTTAATTTAGAATTTATTAATAAAGTAAAATAAAAGTTTTCGGTATTTTCGGTCTTTTGATACAACATTTAAATATTCAACGGAGCTGCGAGATCGAATTATTTATAGAAAATATGAAATCCTTGGAAATGAAACAAATTAATAGAAATAACGTGAGTTGTCGGTTCGTACGAAGAAATGAACGTTTTTAATACGGTAGAGCACAATACATTTATACTATTATAAGTATACTCGGCAACAAACTGTGGATATTACAAGCCCGAGTTCAATGAATACTAAAAATAAATGTATGTATGTACGTATAGTTTAAAAAACATACCGAGTTCTATCCATACAATTAAAGTGAACCAGCAGCCAGCTACACGACAGATAACGACTAACTTTAATAGACTAGATGTAGATTCAACAGATTACAGCTTAAGTTAATTAATATTCCCACTTTTGTGTACACTAATATTAAAAAGAAGAAATATTTGATTTTTTGTTTGTTTGTAATGGATAAACTCAAAAACTACTGGACCGATTTTAAAAATTCTTTCACCATTAGAAAGCTGCAACTTGAGCGAGTGACATAGGCTATATATATATGTACCACCTGCGAAACCGGGGCGAACTGCTAGTATATTATAAGACTGGCTTAACTTGCCACTAGATGGCTCTGTGTGGAATATTCAGCATCATTTATTATTACCAGCTCTTTATTATCCTACAAATGTTGCTGTTCACTTATTCACATTCATTTATAACAGGCCGACAATTTTACACAAATTTCTACGTACAATATTCAAGAACATTATAAATTTATCCTCCGCGTTTCCACGTAACACCAGGTTAAACAAATATTTAAATTACATCCAATCTTCTTTAATTTTAAAGCAAATTTGAATTTCGAATCACAAATTAATTTCGTCTGCAATTAATTGGATCGAAGCTAAGAAGATTTTAATACTTATTTAAGTGGAGCAAACATTCTTATTTGCTAGAGACATTTCTAGAAGATAATATAATTTGAGTTTACTTGATTACTTTGAAACCAAACCACTCAGATAATCCGTGAGACGTGAATTCTACTCCGATAAGTACTTCGGAGACTGTACACAATGATATTAGACTTTGGAGGTCAAATGTTGAACTCATTTTAATATTTACAGGTGCTATTTTTATATTGAATAATTTTGATATTTTTACTTGAGTGTTCTTTAAATTTATTCAGTGAAATTTTCTTTAATTTAATATCAAAATGTTCTACGAACTTTTCTTTATAATGTATAACATTTCGTAAAAGCAATGAGTAATAATTGAAAAGAAATTGTATATTTGAATATATTGAACCAATGAATAATAATGATAACAAGGAATTAACATAATGGAAAAGAATATCACAAGTAATTTATGAAAAAACACGATAAAATTACATTCACGTCACAGATTGAGCACATTTTTAACACCTAATCTTTCCTTTTAAACTAAAAACAGAAACGAAAAAACTATTTTTATATTACCTAACTTTTTTTTAATTGATCTTTACTGAATCTGATATTCAAAGCCAATTCGTCTTAATTCCTGTGAATGACTAACGAAAAACGTAACGAAAATCCTACTAATCCTATCCTATCCTATCCTACTAATATTATAAATGCGAAAGCTTGTAAGGATGTGTGTGTGTTTGTTGCTCTTTCACGCAAAAATTACTGAACCGGTTGCAATGAAATTTGGTACGTAGATAGCTGGACAAGTGCAATAATATATAGGCAACTTTTTATCCCGATATTCCTACGGGATACGGACTAACGCGGGTGAAACCGCGGGGCGCAGCTATTGAACAATAATTAAGATAGGACTGTGACACCGCTAGCAATTATCCTAAACATTTTATTTTAAACCAAAAACCAATACGACTAAAGAGGCGATACGTGAGCGAACATCCATAAGCATTATATTAACAGACATAAACAAACACGAACGTAATAAATATTAAACAACATAAAAGAAACTGAAACTCATAAAATCTGTACTAACAATCGTATTCCCTATAAAACAGATACCCGATCATATTTCCTTCTTTTACTGGCACTATTCTGACAGAGGTTATATTATATGGGCTGTAAATCTAATAACACAGTGCTGAATTTAGCCGATCCGGTTTCATAGTTTTGATCAAACGTATAACCATTTGCGCATATACCTATGTAGGTCAAGTAAATGAAAAGGATCAGTTGAAATGCATTTGGGGCGAGTCAATTCTCACAGGAAATCATTGTGGCTGAAGGAGCTCGATTCATTACCGACTGGGTCTATTTTTGTGTCACTGAAATTGATTGTGTGACGAAGGTTTCAATCTTCATTCTACGCTTTGGCGTGTTATAAATTTGTACGGACACAAATGTACTTGAATGTGTTTTGGTGAAATGTGGTGAGTCTTTTTAGATGGTTTGTGATGGTGAAATCGAAAATATAGAAAAAGAAAACATATCTTCAAATTTTTGTTCAGATTCAGTTATCGGAATGAAGTATTTGTTGTTAACATTAGCTTAGCTTTCACAAGTAAAATAATAATCCACTGACCTTTCCTATTGGCATCTGCTGACCACGTACCACTAAATTAATTGAGATATTTAGTAGCCAGAATTCAGAGTTCCATTCCGTAATATGCTCATTCGGTATAAGCATCTATGGTACTAACTGTGTCATCGCGTAAAGCAATTACTCTCGGGGTCATTCAGTAAAAGGTACCAAAAGTAGGCCAATAGCATTAACAGTGAAGAAGAGGCGTTATATTTTCCACATTGTCGTCATAAATAGCACGGAAAAATAAAAATCTGAGCTGACGATCTCATTAGGAATACTTGTCATAACAGTTAATGTGCCATCGAATTGCGCAGTGGACGTGACACCCACAAATACAGTTTAATGCTCCATTTCCTAGGCGCTTCTCATTAGCATATCTAATTTCAAGCTCGACTTTCATTTGTCCGATCGTTAGGTCTATCTCACGGATGTGCTGGGGCGTTTCTGTTGATTTGTTACATTTTTCTCGTTAGTTGGAGTGGGCGGTGGGATTATTGCCCATACGGTGAACTTTACGAGCTTCTAACTCACTTTGTATATTTTAGTCTAGTTTATGAATAATTTTTTTTACCACCGTTCCCAAATGAGGTGGATCTTTAATTTTACTGTTTTTTTTTGGCTTCGTTACTTTGTGGAAACTCACGGAATTATCGTACCCCACAGGGATGAAGATGATCTTTTTAATAGAAAATAATGATTCTCATTTATTTTTAAAATATTGATCAATCGTAAATACGAGGACTAACTCAGGTGTCAAAAATGTTATGTTTTTAACAAAAAGCATAGAAATTATGCTGTATGCAAATAACGAGCACTTGCAGTATGACATACAATAATTAATAACACATCTAGTGATATGAATTTCAATGCATGTTTAGAGCTAAAGCTACCAGCTTAAAATATAATCTGCATAGAATAGTGTGCAGCGATTTGTGAATGAATGTATAAATAGTTATTTTATTGTATGGATTATAAAATATGATCAAATAACAATAAGTACAAAACATCTCACAGTAAAACAATTTAAAAAGTATTATGGCATTATGGAACATAAAAGTTTTCATATTTGTCAGCCCATATTTGTGATGATTACAGGGACACGGGCTTTCTATGAGTTCAGGTGATAATGATAGTGAGGGTTACTTCCCCGTTTCGTGCAGCGGTGATGAGGATTGAAGATGAAAAATCTTTTAATTTTTTACACACGCGTTTAATCTCTTATTCCCGACTTTGCGATTGCAGCCCCAGGTCGTAATCGCTGAGCCACCACGTCTCGTTAATAATATAATGACAATAACTTAAAAAGCAGTGTTCAAAATAAATTAAAAATTAACGCTTCAATGCCTTTAAAACAGATTTGAAAGAAACGAATTACGAGCAGAGTAAAAAATTAACAAACTAAAATCAAACAACAAATTAAAAAGGGGATTTTCATCCAACACTCTTTCAAATAATAACTTTTATAATTAGCACGACCGTTTATCACGAAGAAATTATGAATAAATTATATCATCATTCAGGCCGAAAGTTTCCTTCTGTCTTCGGCGAGTACTCGAAAAAAAAAACTAGGCCAAAAATGTGCCTTTTGTGCTCTATAGCTAATGAGCTGTACGGAAACATTTTTGAATAACATTATGCTCAATTGGTAGATGGAATAAAACAGTCATTATACCGTAAGAGCTGCTATAGTACATGATATTAAAGCACATGAACTTGACTCAACGTTCGCTATCTATGTGAAAGATGCGGCATAGCGGCCTAATGAGCTTTTTATTTATAAACTCGCTTCAACAAAAGCGGCTTAAAGTTGCATTGTGCTATTGTTACATTTCATTTGAAACGAGGATTTTGTGGTACGCCATCTGAATTGGACGTTGGATATGAAATAAGGGACCTCGTTAGTGTGAACGTGCGTGACCTTGTTTTGCTGTGCCCTTCAATTAGCGCTATTTCATTAATGAAATGACAATGATAGTGTTGGGTATATCTTTTTTATAGTTTTTCATTTGTTGTAAATAATGGAGGTTTACCTCAGACTTAGAATGAATGAATAATCCATGTGATGTGAAATGCTAGATATGGTGTTTCTAGAGTAGTGTTATAAAGTCCTACAAGACTAGCCTCGGTTTATATTATATCGAATTTCTACTTCAATCAATATACTATAATTATTGAGAATAGCTGTAACAATAAATGTTTATATTTATATGTAAATTTATTGACTTTTGAATACACCATTGATTGGAGCAGTGCATATTTTGAAGACAGAGACCACCAATGGTTCTTACACTCCGTTTTCAATCACTCACCGTTTTATTTCCCAGGTTCTTAACTCGGCAGTTCAGGTAGGCGGTCTTGCCTAGCAGCGCCGTAACATTCTTCGAAGCTGCCAGGTCGAAGTAAGGACCGGTCCGGGGCGTCGGCCTGGGAGACTCTAAGGAACCCCCGGGCCGTATCGCGTTGTCCGCGGCCGGCGGGGCGGTGGCTGATGTGTTTCCCTTCCCCAGCTCCCGTTGTGCTGATGACACTGTAAGTAATGTATCCCGTTAGTGAAACCTTTTTTTGTTGTTTTTTTATTTTTTTTTTGTCTCAATCTAATTTTAGACGAATCCAAGAATTTGAAAATATTTAAAATCTGTTCTAGAGTAATACTTATTAAGTGAAGTGGAAGTTTGTAGTCCACGCGAGCAAACTGCGGGAGGAAAGCTAGTTACAATAATCGTCTATAACTAATCTGCAATTTGTATAGAATCACGTAAAACTCGTATGCGATAGAGCCTCTATTCGCTTGTCAGAATGTAATTTATCGGAACAAATATTATGTCCGAATTATGACATGACAGTGTGATATTATCAAAACACAAATATGACAGAATATGACTAGAATCCATATCGGACATGTTTATTATCGGAGTTTCCTCATACGGAGAATCGGAAAACCAATAATAAGAGGAATAAGGCTTAATTATGTAGGTACGAGAATTCACCATGTTAAATTGGATGTCTGAATTTAAGTCTTATGTTGCGAAATAATTTAAAAGAATCAGTATCAGCTTACTGGTAAGTACCTCGGATTTTATATCGACAAGTTGGGGTTCGAGACTACGAGCATGCAGGAAACAAATTGATTTTTCAATTTATCTTCGCATGTGTAACATCACCACTGTTTCAAAAACGGTGAATGAAAACATCGTGAGGAAACCGGCATGTCCAAGAATCGAAAGTTCGACGACATCCGCCAACCTGCACTTGGCCAGCGTGGTAGATTATAGCCTAAACCCTCATAGGAGGCCTGTGTCGCAACAGTGGGAACATATATGAGCTGATGATGATGATAGCGAAATAATTACAAATTTGACGTAGAAATTACAGTATTTCCAAGGATTTTGTAGGTGTTACCGGATATCTGTTGTTTAATTTAACAAACGTTACAAAATATGCAGTGAGCGCAATTCTGAGTATGGTATTATTTGATCTGAAGATGATTTACCTATCAAAATAGATGGCGGTTTAATAATTTGTATATTTGTCATAACATATGAATAACGTGTAAAATATTTTCTATGTTGAGGTTTTAATGGAAATAAAATTCAACAGATTTCATTTACAATCCTTATTTTCATAATATTAATGTCAAATAGCTGATTTCACCAATGAGATTCAAGATAAAGCTTGTGAGCTTTATCTTGAATCTCATTGGCGTCAAATAAAGGAAATTTATATAAATTTCATATACCGCAAATAAGCACAGATTTAAAGCTTAATTATTTCAAATATCCATCCTCAATTTAAAAAAATAAATAAATCAGTACTATAAAATGAGATACACAAACCAATTACTCCCATGCTCCGTAATTTATAATTTAATGCAGGATATCCAAATTCTATTTGCTAATAAATGAACGGATTTCACTACGCTGTGACGAAAGCAGGTTAATGACCAGCTCTTCAACTCAGCTAACGAGAAACGTCATGACACTTGAAATTGTGGGCCTTTGTACGGAACTACGAAGGCTGTAACGTCATTCATCCAAAACGCGCCCTAAATATGAGGCAGTTATGTCGTTGTGAATAATGGCCAATCAAATTGGCTATGGGCGGTTTAGAGCGCGAACATGAAATGTGAATAATTGATTATCGATAAACTAAATCGTTAATTAATTAACCTAATTTATTGTGCTTGGTAATTAAATTATTTTAGAGCGAAATTTTTTATTATCTGTAAACATTATATATTATTGACATCATCATCTTCACTGTTGGCCTATTTTCCCACTGCAGGGACAGAGACCTGAGAAAGTTCAAGTGATATCGCATGTCGTCTAGCTTTTAATTCCTGAGCATGTCTACTTTCAAGTCTCGAACCTACGACTTTTCCATCCTGAGCCACCATAACTCTTAATATTGTTGTTGTCCCAACAAAAACATGTAATAAGTTTTAGTAATTCCCTTTTTCTGCTTATTTCTATTACAAAGCTATTATAAAGCAGTTCAACAAAGGATGTCACATGATTGACAATTCGGTCATAAAATTACTTTTTTTGTTCCTTCCATTTAAAGAGACGTGATTGGTTCTTAAATAAACGCGGGTAAAGTCTTCTCTTCGCGAGTCTTTCGTAAGGGACAGTAATGAGATTTGAATTCGGAACCTGAACATTTTTCCTTGACCAAAGAGGTTGATCATATTTTATACAAAAATGAGCTAGATGTACAATACAAAAAGGGTAATTGGGACCCGGGTAAATATCCATAAAAATATACGTATAAATTATTAACTTTCGTTACCTTTCGTGGAGATTAAATACAATGATAATATTCAGTGGTAAGTGTGTGACTGGGTATAGGGCTGTATCTGCTTTATCCAAATACTAACTTGTAAAATATTTGTCTAAAAATCAACTCCTAAACTAGTTAAATTGGTTATTGAGAAAGGGTAGGGTGGGTTAACTTTAAAAGCTCAAAAATGCCTGCATCTTGAAAGATTTCAAGCATTATTTTTATTTATTTAATTTATGTAACAGAATGAATCCTGGCGGAGATATTTATCTCATATTATAATTTGTTTGTTTGTCTTTCTTTTACGTTGTAACGTACTGTATGTGATTGTTTTTGTGTTTGGAGATCGTAAGGCGGCTAGTTTGATATAGGCTATTTACCGTGTTATAACTACTTATTATCATGGAAATTTCATACAACTATCGGATCATCTAGTGTGATGAATTGATAGCTATATATGCATAACTGAAGATAGCCTTTTCGTAAAATAAAGCTGGTGAGTGCGTCACTCGTGCGGAGGTCGTCTCCATTTATACCAACAAACCCTAATAAAATATTTGTTTAACCGCCGGCTACGATTCTTCCCGGGGCTTTTCGCCTAGCGCTGAATTTAACAATGTTATACGCAAGTAAACTGTATTTTATTTTTATCAAACATACTGACCTAAATACGTTCATATGCAGGTATGTATTTTAAATTAATGAAGGTAATACAAAACTCGATCATATATTTTTTCAAAGATCTATACAGTTTGATTTTCAAACTAAATTAAGACGTGAAGCTACACTAATTCAAAATATAAAGCATCACCTCTGTTTTTAAACGTAATAACATCTACTTATTTTATCACAAAATATATTAAACCTAACTTATATAAACATATGTAAAATTACCAACACATGTAAAATTCTTTAACAAATTGCACTGGACTAGCGTTTGCCCACTAACATATGCGGTTGACATGCAGCATAGGGCATACATCAATCAAATAATTATTGCCCAAAATTAAAGACAATACATACTGATTTTTAATTCAAAACCCTCAGTTACGAAACGTTTAGTGAAGTCCTGTGTCCTCTAGTTGGGTATGCGGCAGACCGAGACATATTTTTTGAGCGTCCCCACCGGGAATGGAACCCAGGACGCCTCGGTTCTATGCTCATGCGTTCACCATTGTACCAAGGAGGTGGTCAAGTTAGTTATATTTTTAAGTTAGTTATGAAACGTTATTGCATAATAAATATGAAATATCTATTTCCCTTTTTTTTGGATTGATTATAACAATAAATTTATGAAATATACTAAAGCGACTATGACTCATTTACATACTTTGATATCTATTCAAATAAATACTTGGAAACACCTATTACCATAAACCTTACCCTACTATGATACGCCCAGTTAGCAATGGAAAATTAAATTCATTCCTCAAGAATAAAGTAACATAACTATCTATTATCTTTCGCCCTCACTATACGAAGTTTATATTTACTGAGCTTTTAACATGATTTATAGGAACGGCAATGAAATAAATGCGAGAGCGTAATAATAAAAGTGACCATTACACAAGAAACTGTATTAGACATAGTAACCGTAAATCCAGATGTGATGTGTATGGACCTGGCCGAAACGCTGATGTTTTGGTTTCTTCCTAAAGGATTTCAGTTATTTATTGAATGTGTACGGAAAGGTTCGTTATTGACACAGTTTTCGGGTCTCGGTGAAGGGGATAACACATATTTCATGATAGGATTGCGAGGTTAAACTAATACGATGCGATAGGATCGCTGAGGAACTTTGACATTTATACTTTCATCAAGACGTTTATGTACTGTGCTATAATTGTAGTAAGTATGATTTATATTTCCTTTTGTGGCTGTTTATTAAGAGCTAGCTTTTCGCCTGCGGCTTCGTCCGCCTTTTGTAATGAAAAACTGACAGTCCGGGCTTTTCTCGTATAATTCGCGTTCCCATGAGATTTTCGGTATAGGAACTATTATATTGTTTTTATATCATAGCGGGCACTCAGCTCACCTCCCATGAACGTCCGCAGATAAAGTGCCTCTGTGAAGGAGTGAACGATTGACGATTGGAAAGAAGAATTGGACGGTGAGGAAAAAAAGCAATGGGCCTCCGGCTCTCCCATTTACTGTTTCACGCCAGTTTCCTGTGGAGGTGTGCAACTTCCCCGGTATTTGGTGGCCCTATTCGTGCCGAAGCGTGCTCATCTTCCACATTAAAATGTCCTTTTTCTATATGTCAGGTTCAGTGGTTTAGACGTAAGGAGGAAACAGATAGACTGACAGACAGAGTTACTTTCGCAATTAAAATATCATAACATTTAATTCAATTATAACGTGGGAAACTGTAAGAAAGATATATTGAGTAGCTTGACAAGCGAAGTCTGTCATTTGAAAATTTCTTAATTTAGACTTAGCAGAGACAAGCGCGTCCCACTTTAAATTATTAATTTTGATTAAATCATAATACCTATTTCAACAACTGGCGAAATATAAATGACTAGAAGGTCAGATGAGGCCTGGTAAATTAGTTTTACCGAGCAATTTCAAGGTACAGAGAATAATAGCTTTAATATTAATTAAGTATAGTATATAGTACGCTCAATTGATGTAAATACAATCATTCGGTTTATTTAGGAACACCATGTTATAAATAATGTTTATATTTATATGTAATAGAACGTTTAAACGTTCCTTTTGCTTTTCTTAGTAAAATAAAATTTATTTGCAAGTTCAAAACATTTTCTCTTCCGATCAGAAGTGATAATAGAAGGCAGTGCGTTCCACTAAAAATACAAGGTTTGAAGTTTGATTCGATAGCAATACTAAAATTTCTATAATTTTTCTTTTCAGTTGCGTACCTACATAGTAAAAGATTCAACTCGAATTTCTGGAAGCGGAATCCAATGAAACGGCAAACTAAACGCAAATGGACGAATACATCAAGGGAAAAGATCAAGATCGAACTCAAAGATTTCAACATCGGCGATGCTCTCTCGATGTAGGAGGAGCAGAAACGGGGTCAAAAGTCCTTAAAAACGGTGTCAGTGAGAACGCACCGAGTTCATCGCGAAAGTGCCTAAGTTATAATGCGTGCTTTCAATGCTGCGTCTTCATTTCACGAAGAGGTGTGCTATTTTTGTAATTGCGGCGTGTGTAAGCCTATTGGGATATTTGTGGCTTAAATTATATCTGTGACTTCAGTATATACCAGATACCTGACTAAAATGACTGTAGTTGGACAGTTCAAAACTACACTAATATTATAAAACATATTTTTATTGATTGATTGCTTGTCACAGTATAAATAGACAGCTGTTTAGTTCTGTGTAATTCATACAGTTGTAATTTGCTGTTATTGTGTGCTACAATGAAATAAACAAACAATTTGATAATGCGTTAAGAATAAATTTTCACCAAGCCATCGTACGTTTGATTTTATCAAGACAACTTTATGTTATACATAGTAGTTAATTGTAATTTAATAATTATTTTATAAAATGTTCAAGTAAAAAGTCCGGTACATCAGTTACCTTCTCTGTATTATACAAACGAACTCCTTTTGTGATCCGTACGTGCATAATAAGATAAAACAAATAGTTCGACACAAAAACACGTTTAAATCGCACAGATTCAAAAGATGCAATTCAATTGCAATACCGGAGAGTAACATTGTATGATAGTTTAATCAAAAACTCTGTATATTGGACTGAACAAAGGAAATAAGCTACTTTCTCATTTGTTCCTTACGTTTAGTGATTTCAAACTATTCTTCAAGTTTTCTTTGTGCTGTGTACTGCTTTGAAAAGAAAAACTTTAATAGCGTGATGCCACCTCGAGGAATTACGGAAACGTACTTTATACAAGTCGAGGTATAAAGAAAATGAAAATTTAACAGTCAACTCGCTCTTTCCGGTTTATTTTGTGTCCATTAACTTTTTAAAGGGAAGACTTATTATCATTCTTTGGAATATAATAAATTGTACGTTATCTCTGTAAAGGAGGAATGTTTGAAACTTAGGGGGTTTAAGGTGGGTAGCGGATGTATACGTAATAGCATTCGCATGCTACTCAAACTCAAACTCAGTTTTAGTTTCTGTTAATTCCCATAGAAATGTCCCATATCCATGGAAAAGATATGTTTCGCAACAAAGTTGAAACAACATGTTGCAGTGTCAGCAACACTGGATCGATGAGCAACAAAATTTAAGCAAAATTTCATCTATATCTCGGATCATCTGTTGCTCAGCAACTGTTTACCATAAATGCGAGGTTGCAGTGTATTACATAAAGGATATTAAATTATATTTTAACTGTCAGGAAAATAAGTGACAGGAAGCAAATATTTTTCACAATTCGTCATTAAAACTCAAGTCGGAAATTGATAATGTCGATAACAGTCCGCATTTATACCCCCTAAATTGCTTTCAAATAGACATACAATTTATTTATAAATCATGTCCTTTATGTGTTTATCGAATCTGATTTAATTAAAATGTCTCCTATTCGGGTATTTTGAAACGGGAAAGTTTAATTTTGCAGATTGTAATAAAGAGATTTCGTTGGAAATTCATTTCTCCAGTTTAGAAGGCATGTCTCTCTTATGGCTGAGTTAATTTTTATTCTATCTAAATTCGTAGCATTTTAATTAATTTCGTTGTGTTTTATTTTACGGACTTAATAATATCAATTCAACGACTTTTATTTACTTATTCTAAATCACTAAGAGAAACACAGTATGGGTATTTATTTAACTTAATATGTAAATGAGCTATTCCTGCTGCTTAGTAAATAAACAGAAATAAATCAGACAGAGAAATGTATTGTGTTTGCAATATTAAAACAGAAATAAATATATAAGAGAATCGATTCAAACGTGGAATTAATATAGATATAAAACCTAAATAAAAGAAAATAATTTTAATAAACAGCAACCCTTTCTACGATGCCGAAATACGATACTATTCACGTGGCTATAAAATCAAGTTGATTTTCTAATCAAATTTTAAATAAATTAGATAAAGAATACTTACAAATACGAGTTTGATAAACGTTGAGTATCGAATAACCAGCTTTCAAAGGATTTTTATTACAGTCTGCTGAATTAACAAAAATACTGTTTGAGTTGAAGCCATACTGCTTTGGAGCGCCTAATCTGGCGATCAATTAAAAAAACGTTGATATTTTTTATAAGAATCTTTAACGTAGTTAAATAACATGGATCTTTGATAAGATGTTTTTATGTGAAGTAAACCTAATATCTATTATGTGTATTTGAATACAAAAAAACTGGATGTAACGTGGTACAGATAATTTTTAAGAAGATTTATTAATATCATCGTTAGTATGCATGATTTTTTTATTGAAATTAGACAACTTTCCACCTACAGGCTCTCCCGCTAGCTAAAATGAATATAATACAATTCGCGATTCCTTAAATCTCGGAAATGTAATATGAATTGTTCTTGTATAAGGAAAGAAGCTGATGCTTGACCACAAGGGTGAGTTCTTTTGAATTCAGCCTTGTGGTCAAGCAATTGAATTCAGCAATGTGGTTTAGATCAGTTGGCCCTTATCATATTATTGTAAGCTTTCTCTAATAAAACAAATGTTTTTGTGACTTGATAAGTAAAACATAAAATGTGCTACCTAACTTACAACTAAAAACTAATAATCCAAGAGGTTCCTCTATAGAATACTGTAATAAAAGACTGAATTAAACTAAGATCACGTCTTTACTAACTAAATTAGACTTTGTATTAACATCTAAATTTACATAAATAAATATGCAGTGAAATCCAAATAGAGATAACTTTTTAGTATCCAGTGCATGCGAAAAACGTTCCTATACATTACTATATACGTCATAAATCCGGTTAAACGGTAATTTAACTTCTTGAACGTAATATAACTTTACTTGTTTCGCATTCACATGAACATATTTAGAGGGTTATGAATAATTTAACGAATGCCAGCTCTATTTATCATAGCTTATAACGCAACGGTCTTTTACTGCCAAACTTTATTATATACGCATATTCTTATTGAAAATCATCGTCATTCTATTATCTATGTCCCAGTCACAGTAAACTACAAACAGACTACAATTTCCACTATACGTAATAACTTTATAATAATACGAAAATTATGATAGCTGTATTACGTAACACGTGTCATAGTGATATATGGAAAGGACTAAAGCCTAGGATGGATTGTGTGTTTTGATAACCGGTAATATACCGTTGAACAGAGCGACATTGCTCTGACGCGTGCTAAGTACGTGTTCTATCTAAAAAACCGCCCGTATAAGGGCTATGGCAGGTAGGACGCGTACTTCGACACGTCATAGCGCATTGCGTTAGCTCTCTGACGCGCGCTCAATAGGTGTTCTGTTTGACACATTACAACATAATTCGGAGTCATAACGCAGGGTCAAGTGAGCACTCTGACGCGACATAACCATTAACACATACGAAATGACGACCCACAGCATTAATATAATATACCTACTCGTAGATATAATCGTTCTGACAGCGATACTTTTAGCAAGAAGATCGCTATCCCATTCCCTTATCAATTATGCAAGTGTAGGCTTATCTTCGACGTAAGCCCAGGGTTGGCGTTGCGCATGTATTGTTATGTAACAAATTGGATGTCCAAACTCTATTCATAATGTCTGACATTTTTTTTTTTTATGTTACAGTCGGCAATGGAGCTGGTGGGACGCTTGATGGTAAGCGCTACCACCGCCCATGAACATTTGGAGAGGCATAAGGACTTTTTGGGAAGGGATTAAGAAAGGATTGGCGATAGGAATAAAGGAAAGGACTGGGAAGGGTAAGGAAAAGGATATGGGCCTCCGGCGCCCCACTCACCGAAGGAAACACAGCAAAATGCTATTTCACGCCGGTCTTCTGTGGGGGTGTGGTTCTTCCCCGGTGCGAGCTGGCCCAATTCGTGCCGAAGCGTGCTCGACTACCACATATAAAATTGACAAAATTGACATCGATTAGGAAAGAAAACGCCATAAAAATCTAAATGGACGAACAATTTCTGGAAATCGAACGGGAACAGTTCGGCGGTATCACGTAGTTCTAGTAGTTCCCATTTTCGTGGGATTTCAAGGAAAAATTCTTGAGTCCGTCATAGAGTCTCAAGCTACCTTCATACCAAATATCATCTAAATGGAATCAGTATCTTAGGATAATCGTCTTACGATCGCCAAAGAATCATCTTTTACTACTCATCCGAGTTATTTTTCATTTATAATATTAGTAGGGATTTCAAATATGTAGCTGTAACTGATCATGTTCATTTTTTTTTCATTATTTCTCATGATAAAAACATTAAAATATCACTCCCAAGCGTGTATTGCATTAAATGCAATAGCAATTAAATTATTTTATCACACAGTTGCGACTCCCATAATAGAATTAATCACTGATTCAATAAGAGTGATTTCATTCGGATAAAATATTTAATTTGTTATTCGATACGTAATTTATTGCAGCAACAAATTGAACTCCCGATTAGTACAGTTATGTGGATCTGCGGAGTAATTTGGGTTTCAAATAGATGGAATATATGAAATTTTGGTGAGGGATACGTTAACTATTAGACAATTTATTAGAGCAATCTAATTTAGACGGGTCTGTTATATCAGAGAGCTGAGACAAACAGTGTTATGGGAGCATAATGTATTTTGATAAATAATAAATCATTCGAAATTCGAATGAAGATTCGAATAAGGCATACAATAATAATCTAAAATTTGAAATTACCGTCGGAATTTACTTTTAACCTAATACAAATGTATATGTTACCATTGAAACTCGTTTTTCGTTACAACGCGTTTTCCCTACATAGAACTATGTAGTTGTGCCTACATGTCTTTGGTACAACTAGTTCTAGATAGGGCAAAACGCATCGTAACGGAAAAGCGGTTTAATTAAAACATATGTATATGAAGGAATTCATTTTTAAATTCATTAAATTCCATACACCGTCTTTTAAGCATCAAAACTACAGTAAGTTATGAGAACACTGTAAAGCAAACACTATTTAAAATCTATTTCCACGGCTTGCTCTTCGATCGCTCCGACAATATGCTTTCTATAGAGTCGCTAGCGAGTGTGATGATGACCTACTCTCCAAGATTGTATGATGTGTGTAAAGGGATTACACACTATCCCACTCCTACTGATATTATAAATGCGAAAGTTTGTAAGGATGTGTGTGTGTGTTTCTTGCTCTTTCACGCAATAACTACTGAACCGATTGCAATGAAATTTTGTACGTAGACAGCTGGACAACTGGAATACATAGAGGCAAGTTTTTATACCGATATTCCTACGGGATACGGACTTATGAGGGTGAAACCGCGGGGCGCAGCTAGTACACTATAATCACTGGCTTCACCGCGCGATCAGTACTGCAATGCTTAGTTTAACGTGGGTATAAGTTCATCTTTTTAAGTCGCAGCGGGCAACTCAGCTGGAGGTTCGCCTGATGGTGAACGATTACCACTGCCTATGAACATTCGCAGAGGTAAGCCTTTGCGAATACATTGCCCCTTTTAAGGGGTATGGGGAAGGATTGACGACTGGAAAGAAGTTCTGCGAAGGAAACGAAAAAGGAAACTGGTGTTTTAAGATCTGATTTCACAAAAGGAATATGAAAGTACACTTCGAATATATTTATATATTTATGTCGTCATATTTAGAGGAGTTAGATGTATTTTTTCATCTCTTCTCGAATTTTTCGTATCTTGTTTTGGGCTATGACAGATATTATGAAAATTTGTTCATGTATACCTACTGAAGAATTGAAAATATGTGTTTCAAATAAGTTTAATACATGTCTTCACAAATATACAAAATAATAAAATACTAGTATTTTCTTGTGTTTGATTTTATGCGAGTATTATACATTTAGAAATTAAAAATTTATTCATTATATTATTAACCCGACGTTTCGAACACTTTACAGCGAGCGTGGTCACGGGGAGACTCACTGACTCTTTTTTAATTTCTAAATATAATACTAGTCAAATATGTTATATACAAGAAAGAGGTATTACATCATTACACGGTAATAGCAACATGGCATGGTGTAAGTTGGAATGTTTATTTAACATATTTCATATTTATTTCTACATATACAAAAAAGAAACAAATAAATTAAAACATACACTTATTTTATTCATCAAGCTTATCATTTAACGACATAAATTTAATGTCAAAATTGACAGAAAGACTGTGTGACTCGGTATTGATCAAGAAGCGATCACATAAATCCTACTAATATTATAAATGTGAACGTTTGTAGGTATGGATGGATGTATATATGTTTGTTACTCTTCACTCGAAAATGGCTTATCGTATGTGTATAAAATTTAGTACAATGATAGATTATAGTCTGTATTAGCACATAGGCTCTTTATCTGGGTAAAGCGAGTGACGCCGTGGGTTATAGCTAGTATAATGTATATTAAACCTCGTTTCTAAATAAAAAAGTTTAATTGCAAGTCACCAAACTAACCCCATTCGTGTTCATGCAGCCTTCGTGCTCTTATATAGTTTGAAACACGATCAACTATCGTGCAGAAAGCTGGAGAAATGGAATTTCTTTAACTATTGTAATTTTATTAATTTAGAGTATGAATGGGAATATTTCAGACTGCGGGTATGGTATGGTAGATCTACGTATGTGAATGATTAAAAGATAGCCATATCTCTTCTTAGAAACTGCTAGACCCGTTTCGCTAGACGTGGTTTTGGGCGCTATAAGCTTATATACGTACCACATACGTTAAAAGTTAAGTATAACTTTATATAAAAAATGGGTAGGTATATTTACGACATTAATTCTGGGGCCAAGAATCAAAAGATGAATCACTTTGATTCAAACATTTTTATCAACTACACGATTATTGTCTATTTAATATAAAATCTAAATAAAAATATGACAGAGAACAAATATGTAATAATAACAACATGCTCTGTTGCTCTAATTTGGTTTAAGTTAACGGCATGACTCTTTGCAAATTTCATATTTGAAATAGTTTTCGTTCACACATTTATTATTTTTTCATGGTTACAACACGTTCTTGGATTTTAAAGATAATGGTTCGTTATCAATATTTATGAACCACCAGCTGCCCGCGGTTTCACCCGCGTTAGTCCGAATTCCGTAGGAATATCTGAATAAAAAGTTGCCTGTATAACAACTTAATCCAGTTGTCCAGCTGTCTACGTACCAAATTTCATTGCAATCAGTTCAGTACATTTTACGTGAAAGAGTAACAAACACACACACATCCTTACAAACTTTCGCATTTATAATATTAGTAGGATTAGTAGGAAGGATAATAGGATAATAATTTTTAATTATATTTTTACAAAGCAGTAATAAATTACAAAGCAGTAATAAATTACAAAGCAGTTGCTTCCTTGTACAAAAGGTAGTAAACTTTTTGATCTTAATCATTTTAACTCTAATTTTGTCCAATTAAAAACCACAACTATTGTTATATATAATTATGCTCAAAGTTATCCAGTTATCCTTATATATAAGCATTTCACTTTCCCACTGAACAATTTTGCATCAACATTGCATAAAAGTACGATCTACAAACAACTAATTGCGACGTCAAATGCGCTGGATGTAATTCCCTAAACTCGAACCCGTGCTAACTCATTTAAATATCTAAAACCAGTATAATTTACCGCAAACATCCAAGCAACATACATTTACGACTAATTTATTAAAAGCATCCGCATTCAACCCTGCATTACTGAGATTGGGCGGCTATCAGATAGATATAAATATAAAAGATAAAATCCCAATCTCGTTACATGACAAACGAGTTCATATAAAATTTTAGAGTATTTTCATAGTTTTTACGTAGCCACGGAGTTCACCACTTTATTACCCGGTAATTTCATTTTATACAACCTTCATTCGCGAAACTTGCAATTGCAAACGTGAATTTAGAGAAAAATATGCAACTTTGTCGTGAAAGTATTAAGCGGATGAATGTTTGCTTTCGGAAGGCAAGCGGTAGTTTTATTTCTTGCGTTATCGATTTTGGCTCAAGAGAAAATGAACTTTAAATACTAGCAAACAACTGTCATTTTATACTATCGGTATTGGATATAATAAGCAGACTGCTTTAATACGTTATACGTGCGAATTCATTCCTCACTTCTGGTAAATCTGGTAAATTGATACAGTGTATCAATTTAAAGTTCTTCTAGTGTATAGTTTCTCAAATAAGGTATATTGTTACTGGCTGAAAGACAGTGTCAAACAATCATAAATGTACTGTGTTTTATATAAATTGAATATAACTAAAATAGGTTACAAGATTAAATTTTTACCCCAATAACAATAGAACAACGAAACTCGGTCAGCCGTGCTATTTACATAATATAACATACTTACAGTCTTCAATAATTATTTCATTGCGTGTCCAAACATCTCATACTTTTCCATAACCTCAACAGAATTAGGCAACTGTTTCCCTGTAACCCCTACAACTGAGGTTACTTAACTATAAATTCAAAAAGTTAACACCCTTATCTTCTGTGAAATTTAAAATCATTCTTGTAAACCGGGCGAAGCAATTAATTTCACGGTATTAATTTTAAGGGGACCGTAAACGATTATTTTGAAATATTATGAGCTTGTTTAGAAAGTTGCGTTTGACAATTTTAGGGTGCGATGAATTTGTTAAATTTTGATAAACAACAAGTTTATCGTTTGATTTGCTTATTGGATTTTGATATATTATGTGCGGTTATGTTTATAATAATTAAGAAATAATATATGAAAAATTATCGGTGGCTAGTTATATTTTTATGATTTCTATTCATACATTTACATTACATTTCGTACCGAATTCTTTCTAATTTTCATATTGAAATTTAACACTATTTCTTATAAAGTTATTAATTATTATTTACAACAGATAACTTAAGTAAAAGTATAGAAAATTACTATACTATATTACATGCTTCTAAAAAAATAATTTACGTAACTCCCAAATCTATTCTTTCAAAATTTCTCATTTATAAAACATTTCAATGGTATAAAACTAAATATTAAACTCCCAAATCGTTACTAAATGTCAAAAAGTGGGTTTCTCTTTCTTTCACGTCACAATTGAGTATTTTGTTAGAGTTGGTGATAAAAGACTAGGGAGTTATATAGGCTACATTTTACGGCGATAGGAATCTCGTTCTTATGGGAAATTCCTTTGACTACGCGGGTGAAGCTGCGGTCAGAAAGCTAGTTCCGTATAAGGCATATGTTGCCTTCCACCTACGTTAGTTTATCTCATTGTATATGAAGTATGTACATAATAGATAACTTTTATAGTAGCACATGTAGATCTAGAAAATGTTCCAAAGACCGAGAATAAATTCTTACTAGAAACAAAACACATCTGCACGTTCCAGCTTCAACCTCGAACGGGTCAGACCCTAAAGTTTGCCCTAATGTGGGAAATTTTCAACCATCTTCCATAATTTCTGTTCAAAACTTATAATACGTCGATTCATAAAGTTTGGCAGTTTTATTTAATTGCTATTGTTATAATATTAAAGGGCAAATTCATAAAATGATAAAAATAAATATGATACATCAATACGTTCAAAGCTTCCTCACACTTTCTACTTCTTCTGAATAATGTACATATTAATGTATTTTTTTTTTTTGTATATACCAATACCATCCCATACCATAGCACCAAGAAAATGAAACCCTATTAAAAATTAATACGTCCAATCGCCTGTACAATAAATTAAAATCTACTCATAGCAATATGACTGCCATGAGTAGATTTTAATTCATTCATTACAGCAATCTGTATGTATATATTCTATTAAAGTCCATTATTATAAAACATTTTTAGATATATAAGCGTCTGAAAAATCTATTATAAACTCAAGACGGACGAATTAAGATTGCGTTTGTTTTAGCAAACAAAGGAACATTGTATCCAGTAAAAGAGAACAAAACAGCGCATCCTTCGAAAGACTTAAAAATCGCTCTAAATCCACGACAAAGGGAATAAAAACTGATTCAGGATCGTTCGTCGTAATCCTGTTTATATACTTCATTAGCATACCTGTTAAGCTTTTAGCGACCTGCGTCAGAATTCACCAAACTAGTTTTGTCACAGTTAAATTTGTTATTGGGACTTTTTGAAAGGAGCTCCGCTGAAAATTCGGGTCCGGATAATTAGGTTTGCGAACAATTTCACTCGGTTTGCCTTCCAATGGGAAACTACAACACGTTCACGTAATCTATTTCAATGCTCTTTACTCCCACGTAATTTTGCCCCTTTTTCGAAGGGTATTTTGTACTTTCAAGTCTCTGAATTCAAATCGGGTTTGTGTCCGAAGGTAACTGTGAAACTTAATTTATTTTCCATAGTTATTTACATTGTTAAGGGAGCTTTAAATTATCGTTTACCAACATTCCGTTATCGTTTTGTTTCAACTTGGTTTGGTACTTAAACATCGAGAGCCACGCTGTCCTTTCGTGAAAACAGGATGAAAATTAATAGACAGCCACAGATAGTGGAGGACTTTCATTTATAATAGTACTAGCTGCGCCCCGCGATTTCACCCTCGTAAGTCCGTATCCCGTAGGAATATCGGGATAAAAAGTTGCCTATATGTTATTCTAGTTGTCCAGCTATCTACGTACCAAATCTCATTGCAACCGGTTCAGTAGTTTTGGCGTGAAAGAGCAACAAAAACACACATTTATAATATATTATTTATATTATTTTATTTATATTAGCAGGAAGTAGAATTAATGTTTTGACATCGATTACCTACAAAGAAAAGTTGGTGCTGGCGTGACCCAACATTTATTTATTTATTAATTCTTTATTGCTCTTAATAAAGCTACAGAAAAAACTTAATGAAAGAGCAACAAACACACACATACATCCTTACTAACTTTCGCATTTATAATATTAGTAGGATTAGTAGGATGTTCGAAACATCACCTCTTTGAACGTTCAGGCCAAAATCCACGACGCCGCCCAAGTGAGAGTTGGCAGATGTCACATGTCGTTGACATTTTTTGATTCTTTGATTCGCTGGTTTCATCACCATGTTTTCCTTCACCGTTTTAGGCAGTCGCGATGTGATTTTATCGAACATTTGATTCTGGGACATTTTAGTTAAGAATATTACCCGGTCTCGTCACAGTGCTTTCTATCACACGTTTTCTACTTGCCCAGATAAATTGAACCACCACTGCATAGGTGTATAATTATTTGTTTGAAAGAATATAGTAATAAACGAAGTCACTCACACAATAAGTTGGTAGTATTTAAAAAATTGTCTTATATTTATCCTTTAAAAATATTGTTACAAAAAAATGTTTCAAAATGAAATAATGAAATAGCACTAATACTTCTTTCTACTCTCTTTGGACTTTTTTCGAACAGCTCAGGCTAAAGCAGCATAGAAATTCTGTAAACGCGTAGTCCGACAGCCATTCGTATTTTCGTTAGAGGGATTAGCGAGGCGGATCACAAGCTTAGTTTTATATCAGCAGACTATTGATCAGAATATGATTTTATTCACAATAGTCCAAAATACACACGGAATAAGCCTAGCTTGTATGAAAAAACATGATTATAAATAAATAATGGTCACTTAACTATTATTCTATGAAGACGATTAAATACTTTGGTAAAATAAATAATTCTTCAAATTAGTACTTATACCTAAATCTGCAAGTGATAATCGAGATAAATAATATTAAAGTGGATAAATCAACATTTAAATGGGTATTATAGTTCTAAATTCTACAGTAAAATACAGCCCTAGACACTGGTAAAAACTACATTCAAACCATTCTCTCTCCAGAAGGGATTAAACTCAATCCTAACCAACTAATCAGAACTCTGACGCAACATCCAGGCTCACTAACTATGCCAATTAGGTCGGCAGGATTTAAAATGTAACCCCCTGAACCACTTATAAGAAGTTTCACTCTTAAAAGGCGTAATTTTTCTCTGTTATGTAAGGAATTTACGATATTCGAAAATGCCATTGGTTGCAAAAATGTTAACGAATTAATTTAGACATGATAGAATTTTATTATTGTTTAATATTTCAGTCGGGTAATCATTGTGGTGAAGACGATCATTTTATAAAATAATTTTACTTGACAATACGATTAATTTAAACGTATTGAATGCTTCTTTTATTAGAGATTACGAAACGGATTTGTACAATTTGATATTCAATGAATAACAAATGTTATTTTTTTAATTCTATTTTTTACAATGACCTATTTACTAGAAATACACTATTGTGATAAAAAATTGTGCAAATATATTCAATGCTGGCGTCCTTTAATTTAACATTTCCGTTTAATCGTCGAAAATAAAAATAGCGTGCTATGTACAATACAAAAAAAAAAAAAATCCAGCAACGCATTGTGTTAAGTTCATAATTGCCGAGTAACTTTCCAAAAATTCGGCGACAAAAAGCGTTTCAGTGAATACTTTGAAATAAAGAAAAAAAAAGGATACATACCGTATTCGGGACAAGTGACACAAAACGCCACTGCCAGTAAAAAGCCGACCACCTCACCGCCGAGACCTTTGCTTCCCATTTTATCTTTTTTAGCCCACGCTAGCATTTACCGACATTTTTATTTCTGTACTATCACAGCGTCACTAAAGCCTGTGTACATTCATCGTTCTTCCTCCGGCCGATACTTCTAACTGCATTTTACGTCCCTCCGTTTCGTTTTAATGTTCATATCTGCAACAAGAAAAAGTTCGTCCTGAGTTACAGTTGCAGTTGTCGCAGTATTGATGTATTATTGCGAAAGTTTTTAATTACAATACAGTTTTCCAATTAACGTGTTATGAGCCACGTAATCTATGTAAGAAATTTATTTGTCGTTCAACATGTCACATGTAATAAAAATAAACAATTTAGATCAATTTTATTGACTATTATGTTAGAAATAAAAGAAAATATAAATTTACTGCAAAGAAACACGGTTGGTATAGTTGATGCCATTAAAGTATAAAACATGTCACCAATGATATTAAATGAGGGTAGTTATTTTTCAAAGACCAAGACGTTCGCTCCGATTGCGCGCCAATGCAATGAGGTGACATGTGACAATAATATGACTTTGACATTGACAAGACACATGTCATTTGTATTATCAGGTGATTGTAATTAGTAAATGAATAACATATCGCCTGTGTTTGGTTCAAGCTCCTAATGTGGTTTCAACATATTTTATATTGTATATTTTTCTCCCAGTTTCATGTTAAATGTCACAACACTTTCTTATTTATACTGGATATTGGCGCCGTTCCTGTAGAAAACAAACATTATACATTCAAATAAATATTAACTCGCTGGGGCAAATGCTGTTTGCGTATTAAAATCGTGTTCTTTAAGGTTTACCTTAAAATATTTGCAAAAAAATCTGCTAGACGAGCCTCTAGTCGTTAGTGTTAACATAAATCTAGCTTAGCCCGGGCAAGGCGAAAATATTTTCGGCACATTCAGCCATCCATCTATGTTGACCTGGCCAATGACACGTCACTATAATGCGAGCAAATAAAATTTTACGACAAAGTCAAACACAATTAAGGCCAAGATAAACGGGTCACAGATAAGTTAATCGTACAGACGCTTTATGTAACATTTCTCCGTAATCATGCCTGTCCATCACAATTTCTCCCGCTGTCAGTTACACGCGTTCGTCACATACGACGTTTGAACCCATATTTTACCAATTTACCTATTCTTGGATATAACCGTCGTTACTTTAACAGCTTCAGAATTTCTTTAAGCGATATACGCTTTCCATGACTCATTCGATTAACGCGAAACGTTATATGGTAATTACTTACTGAAGTTCCGAACTGTATCGCTGTACGAAATTGGCAGATTATTCTTTATTCGCGTTTATTTTTGTATTGAGGTGGAATACGTGTTAAATTGTAATGAATATAAAATTTCTGTGGATACGTTGTAGTGAAAAAGTCTTGCCATTACACATTTTGTATTCCTGAATATTATTTTTGCAAGATTTAAATAACAAATAGTATTATCTCATTTTTTTATTAATAAGTTTGTACATTTTTAACAATAACCTCTTTATTTATTTATCTGTATATTGGCTGATTTAATTGATATTCATAAAATACGGTATTATTGTGGTATAAACTAATCATAGATTAATAAGTTATAGAAACACCTCCAGCACGATCTCTTTGATACAATTAAAACCAATTGTTACACAATACCCTGTATAATTATTTGTACACAGTATAGGTGACCTGAAAAGGACGACATGTCGTACAAAGGCGTCCGAGGCAGAAATTGTATTGTGTGACGTCGCTTTATACTGCCCGCGAGTGTCACTTCTGTTTACCGTGTACCTTCGTCTATTCTTTGTCGCGTCACCCACTTATTGCGACGTTGTTTGTACCGCGCTTTACTAATGAAATGTTTTATTCACTTACACAGGTGAGCTCTTTGTGGTACTAGTGTTATTCGGATATAATACATCGTTTTAGTATTCCTATATGAAGATGCTGCGCTATCGCGTTCTCGCTTTTGTTTGAGATGAAGACGTGTGGAGGTATGGTAGGATTACTTTGATTGACTTCATAAATATAATGTATGAAATAGTTGCTTAGTGATGTTATACGTTGATGAATATAATTTTTTAACAAAACTGCCTCCAAATTATCAGTAATAGACCAAATTTAAATGGGACCTAACGGAAAGTACCAGTTATCAATTAAAAAAGGAATCATCACAATTAGTTCTGCCAGTCCAGAGTTCTGAAGTAACAAACACAAGACAGGCAGTCGAATTGATAACCTCCACCTATTTTTTGAAGTCAGTTGAAAAATTTTATTAATGGTATCAAATATAAAATGAATGTTCTATGTGCCAAAAACTCATTATAACATAATCATTTTTATAATAAAAAAAAACATATTTTCGCTGAAAAAAACATATGCGCTGCCCGCTTTTTTGGGATAAGGGAAAAGGAATGGATTAACGACTGGAAAGAAGGAATGGACTGGGACGGGTGAGGAAAAGGAAACGGGCCTCCGGCTCCCCCACTCACCGCACGAAACACAGTGGCATGCCACTATTTCACGCCGGTTTACTATGGGGGTGTGGTCCTTCCCCGGTGCGAGCTGGCCCAATTCGTGCCGAAGCGTGCTTGACTCCCACAATAAAAATTGAGATGAGATATGATAATATATAGATAATAAAGATGAGATATTTCTTAAAATAAAATGCAAAACAACTGGTATGAACAATAAATTAACATATTTGATTATAAACATGGAGTAACGCGTAACTCGTTTGTATTTTAAGTAATCCTAATGAAGTAATCTAAATAATGCCGTCAAACGGAAAAAGGGGAGTCTGTGATTACTCAAAGCGACAGCAGAATCCTATCATTTCTTTGGCTTTCAAGCTTTTTCCAATTTATTTCAGATGTTAATGCGGAGGAAACAAGATTACTTACACTCCAGTTCGTGGCGTTCGTTGGTTATCTTTGAAATAATAAATTGCAAATAATATGTTTTTGTTTTATAATGTTGCACTATTAGCTGCATTTATACATGTGTGTTGCTAGTATGCAATATTTCAGTATAATATATTTGAAGGAAAAGAAAGAAAGAAAATACATTTAATCACAAATACAACATTTTAGCTTACAACTAATACATTTTAAGATCAATAAAAAAAATACATTGGATATATTCTAGTATTTGGTTAGTATTTGTGATAAGGTGGACTACTCATCATTTGCCTCTCAGCATTTGTTTTAATATGTTTTTTGTAATTGAATGTAAACTAGTTGAAGGTTTTAATGTATATGGAAAAGATATACAGAAAGAAGTGTTGTAACATATTAATGGATGTAAAATAATATTCTTGTCCTTTATTAATTGGACACTCACATGATTATATAATAAGAGAAGGAAAGGAAAGGTTAACCTATTATTATAATTAGTTTTTTTTGTTTTTTATTCGGCCGGATAGATAAAACCCACTATATTATATAATATCTATATTGTGACTTAATCTAAATATTAAACACTCGAAAAACGATCTAAAATTTAATTATTTATCTTATTTAATAAGGGTTACCTTACAGCTAATACAGTATCTGATTAATTAATACACTAAATACGCCAATAACAAAAATGACATGAAAAAATCTCCAATAACATTCTGACT
Source organism: Zerene cesonia (assembly GCF_012273895.1). Classification (NCBI taxonomy): domain Eukaryota; kingdom Metazoa; phylum Arthropoda; class Insecta; order Lepidoptera; family Pieridae; genus Zerene; species Zerene cesonia. Next base: position 8,239,751 of record NC_052118.1, on the reverse strand, counting down.
TCTAAGATAAAATATCTAAATAGAAAATTAATAGCAAATAACGTCACTCCACAATAAACCTGCGAAATAATGTGCTGGAGCATTTTAATTCGAATTATATTGACGCAAACAATCCCCACTTTCCCGTTTTATTTTGCTGTGATACGGAACTGCTTGTAAACAACAATAAAAGTTATTATATAGGATAAATACGAAATCACCGACATCCTTATATATCCATTTTTCGGCGAGGTCATATACACGCAGTAAAAACAAGTTTGTGTCATCATAAAACCATTTTATGACGCGCCCCGACGTTCTATCCAGATGACACGGTTCACTTTAGAGTAGGTGTATTAAGATCTGTCTATGGCGATAGGTACTTGGTTTGTATTGAAGGTTCATAGCGTGAAGGATGAGTTTATTTGTTATTTTATTCTGTACGTAATAAGTACCAAATACATCTTCGGAGTTGCTTTAGAAAGTTCAGACTCTGAAGTTTAATCATATGCTACGAATAGTTAATAGTAAATAGGAACCTTAGTTTTATAATTTTTTAAAGAATAGAAAAAAATTTATCACGAAGCGGGATTCGATCCCGCGTCATTTCGGCCAACTGTAGCAACGCCTAACCTTAAACCCTTGATTCCACTGCAGAAATCTAAATTTATAAAGCAATAGCTGCGCCCCGCGGTTTCACCCGCGTAAGTCTGTATCCCGTAGGAATATCGGGATAAGAAGTTGCCTATGTGTTAATCCAGTTGTCCAGATATCTACGTACCAAGTTTCATTGCATTCGGATGTGTAGTTTTTGCGTGAAAGAGTAACAAACATCCCTTCATACATACATCCATCTATACTTACAAACTTTCAAGTTTATAATATAAATAGGATTTGAATAGTATAAAACCAAAACGTAAACATCCGTTTTTTATATGACATACATAAATAATGCAATAATTCAGACTTATCATAACAATACAAATGTAGCACTTTGTGCATTAACATATGTAATTTCACATTATCTTTTGTTGCATTGATATAGTAACAATAATATATGATCTAAATATATTTACCATACGTATATACTGCTTAATAACATCCAAGATACAAATATGACAATATAGCTTTAATTAAAGCGCTTGAAGCTTAAAAAATACAGCTTAATTTCGTTGCTTTTCACGGCCTTGCAGCTGATCGATATAATCTCTCACCATATTTTCTCGAAAGTAGGCTTTCAATTCAGCCACGCTTAAAAAGATTTACAGTGTGGAGTTGAAGAACTCATTTGCATTGTAACACTGTAACTTTGTCGATGTAAAAACTTTATGGCAAGGCGACTAGCTGGATTTATGGCCAATATCTTTTAGGTTAAATGCAATGGTTATTTAGGTGTGGCTCGTTAGATAAGTTGGTGAAACATCGTTAGCGATGACGTCATGCTTTGCCGCGTCACATAAAAAAGGGTTTTCGCAAATAGTTTGCACGAATTGGTAGAATTTGAATTAAGATAGCATATAGCGATAACGAAGTTCACTCACTGGCCTAATGTGGCAGTGCCCTTATTTGCTTGCGGCTTGTATATCTTCAAAGGAGCAAAATAGGTTTAAATAACTCCTTTAATATGATTTGAGAAAAAGCGTTGAAGGTTCTTGATATAAATAGAAAATGTCCGAAGAAAGGGGAAGGCTCCTATCTAGTTAGAGTGATCAATTAATTTACTAAGCAAACATTATTATAGGTATAAACATAACTTAGGTATGTTTTACATTGGAATAGATGAATTTGAAGGTAAATTAAATCTTGAAATGGTTTTAATCGTGAACAGATAACGGAGCGCCTCGGTTTGTCCGTGATCCGTATAAATAAGGCATTTATCACACAGGGTTCACGTATATATCAACTGTGAGATATATTTTTTAAATCGGCCCAGTAGTTCCTGAGATAAGCTAGTTAATATAGATTAAATATAATAATCGTAATGTTATAAAATACTATAATATATTAACCTAGTAAGCTTTATCACTTAAATCCTAATGACACATATTCAACATTTAAAATCAGATTTTTGTAATTATACATACCTACTCCTCTAAAATTACGTGCTTGTTCTTATATTTATTTCATTTACTCAGTAGGTTGAGTTGATCGGGCAATATTTTTATACCTAATAGATGAGGGTTGTTTTCCCAAAAGCATTTTGAAACAACATATGCCAGTTGAACTAGACACGATATAATAGACATATTAAAAAAAATATTTTTTATAGCCATAAACGTAATCTGCATCCATTAGTAGACTATTAATTTTATAGCCTAAACCCTCATGAGGCTTTACTCCCTGTAGTCGATGTATGAATAGCTTGATGATGATTGAGTCATTAGGGAATATGAATCTATCTGTGCCTCGTTTGGTTTAAGAAATGATAAATTAGTTTTGCCAATATATATACCACACAATATAACGGATTCTTTATTCTATGTATATTTTCGGAGGCTTCAAAGTTCACTTTTCAGCTTATGAATTATGCAAAAACACGTTGACCCATTCTTGCCCGGGCAAAAAACAACAAACTCCATCTGCTCAACATAACATAAAGTTTCATGTTCGGAATATGAAGGTACTGTTCAACAGAAAATACAAAATATTGCTCATTTCAAACACAATGCATTGCATGCAAGTGTACCACATCCGCTGGTAAGCACAACACCGGTTACGAAACAACACTCCGGTACAGACATAGAGAGAAGTCAAAGAGAAATGTCACGAGCTCACGTATCGTTGCGCACGGAAGCTGCGAAGCAATTCTTATCCGCGAATCAGGACGCGCACCGGCACGGAATATCAAATAAAGGTGACTGTCGATTTTTCTAGTGATGTATTGTCGTATGTCCGCTTTATTAAACTTATGCAGGTGGCGCCTATTTTACCGAATCGTAGAGAATATATTTAGGTCATCCTTTAGTGAAATATCGATTCGTAGTGGGCATATTTATGTATAATATTTAAAAAAATATGAATAAGTACTTTCTAGGAAAAAAGCCCCAACTTAAGAAGTGTTATTACTACAGATTACGTGAAACATCGGCAAATGTTTACTGTTAAAAATAAAAATATATAAAAAAGCAATATTTAACCCAATAGAGATAGGCTTTTTTAACAAACGTGATAAATACCACATACTTTTGTAACCATTAAACCAAATTATGAGTAGAATAATTGAAAAATACGGAAATCACGAACAAATACGTTCAACAGATACATAATGAAAGGGCTGATTAAAAATTGAAACGGTGTAGGCATAAAAGCGCGGGCTCTTTCGCAAATTTAATATTTATCACTTAGAAGCCTTTTACATCTCCGTTAATGTATTCGCATTTATATTTCATCGGCTTTCCGAATAGTACTTTGATATTGCCGGTGGTGTCTTGGTTCGGTAGTAATTGGTTTTTGCGTATGTTTGAGATTGAGAGGCAGATTCGGGTTATTTCTATATGTTTATGAGTAGTATAAGTTTTAGTTGATACTGGTATTTAATACCTACGTGTACTTTAAAAGACGAGCAACTCCTTTCTGGTAAAGGCTTACTCAAGAAGGATTCTTGTAAATGCTCATGGGCAGTAGTGATCGCTCGCTAGTGGGCGAAAAAATACAAATAAAAAAGATACTGGTGTGCGACTGATTGCGTTATGTGACTTACGTTGTTGTCTTTTGTTGTTACGGTTGTTAGAAGTAACATAAAATAATAAGTAATATTGTAACATTCAAAAATTCATATTTGAAAATTTGTTTATTTTTTTTCTTTTTTTGGAACTCTAAATTTGTGTATTTTGACCTTGTAGACTTTAGTATGTTGCCTCGTTTTGAACTAAATAAATATTCTTTTCCTCTTCTATAAAATTTCTACTATTTTTTAAATTAAATACATAAACTGATCCTCCCGTTTAAGTGTCTTAAACGTAATAAAATGCACAAAATCGAAATATATGAAAACCGTAAATATACTACATACGAAAAATGGCAATTTTTATTCAAACAGTATTAGTTCTTGCATACCAATGGCCTTGCCTTCATAGAGTTGGAAGCGGTCCAAAAGCCCGGCCATATTTTTTGTCCAGAAACACTGTTCCTCTGACATATTTCCTCCGTCAAGTTGATAAGGAAATGTAAAGGTTGCTCCATCTTCATTAAGCATTAGGGAAATATAAATTAAGATATTTATACAGATTTGCGAACGATAAACCTTCTAGGCTGAGAGTATGATGCTATAAATAAGTAATAATGTTGATGTTTCGTATGTTAAACATATGGATATATCGTAAAAGAAAACTGTTTAATACCTTTTCTTTTATATAAACTAAAATTTTGTGTTCGTGACTAAATATTTTAAGCGTACATATCTATCGTTAATCAATCTTTATAAAATTAAACAGATTGTATCCTAATAAATTTAATTAAAAAACTTGTATCATCCACATTATCAAAAGTTGTAGGCTCCCCTTTCTTATAATTGTTCTTTCTTTTATAAAAAAGCTAAATTAATTATCACCAATCTGAACTAGTATTAAAAAAGATTAATTATATAACGATTCAAACTTTGTGTCAGTGCTTATTAAATTAGCAAAGTTAGCTTTAAATTCGCAAAAAACCCGACGCTTTTATAAACATAATCTCGCTACTAAAGTTCTTTTCTTTGATACTTTATAAAACTGAACCTAACAAATAATTATTCTTCGAACACAGAAAAAACCCTCAAGGTTACACGACCTCTATTTAAACTAATTTAATTAAAAGCTTGCAGATAGTATATAGCTTGCTATTACAAATTCATACGATTCTAGTAATTTCGTCTCACTCTTTCGTAAGAGATGGTCTAACAACGGAAAGAGAGGTTTGATATTGATTCAAATCCGGATAGATTGGGATGATTATACATAAATATTGTACTGTGTTGAAAGACTAAATACACATTAATTACCCTTTTCAATACTAGGGTCACCTTTGTGTATTCAAATTTTTAACAGACTTCATTTACTAATTTTTTTAACACTCCATTAATATGCATAGATTTTTTCTGAAATAACAATTTAAAATATTACATATCTACTAGCTGTTCGCCCCGTCTTTGCTACTTGTACACAATATATAGGTACTTAGGTATCAAGTAACAAACCAACAGTGAAAGAATGTTTTGAAATTTATCCTGATATTACCTACTAGAACGTCACAATCTTTACAATATATTAAGAAACATACTTGGAGCAACAAAACCAAACATTCTGTTCTGAAGAGTTAATGCGAGTTTACAATATTAAAGTACACTCACTAATACAACTTACAAGTCCTAATCTTGCTCCAACATTTCTCCCTGCTGAATAAAATCAGTCCTACATAATCTCCGTTAACACTATCCCCACCCATTTATAATTAACAAAAGTAATTGAAGTGGCTTAGTCCACGTTAAAGTAACGACATTTTCAACTCGCAAATTCAACGACAAAAGACCTTAGGGTTGTGAAAAAATGACTGACTCTTTTGAATAATTGCGCTCGTTCCGTTTGACGCGCCTGTTTCTCATAATATTCGCGTAATTGCTACGGTATAATAGGATAAAATTTTACACTTTATAAATGCGTGCAGTCATTTATGCCTCACGAGCGCATTGGGTTTTTATTTATTGCTCAGTCATCTTTAATAAGGACGCATCCTAAATATAACTATATGAATCTATACTAATATTATAAAATTATTTGTCTGTTTATTTGTTTGTTTGTTTGTTAGTTTGAACGCACTAATCTATCACTAACAACTGGTTCGATTTGAAAAATTATTTGTGTTAGATAGCTCATTTATTGAGGAAGGCTAGGCTATATATGTACCACGGGCGAAGCCGGGGCGGACCGGAAAAATAATATTTGTAAATATACGCATTATGTATGCTGTCTGACTACTAAATGACATCGTAGTAAATATTTAGCTCATGCTACATAAATACTATATGGATAGATAGCATTACCTGAAATATGAGACGAACGCCGACATTGTGGCATGCAATGGAAGTTACCTCCTACTTCATTTAAAATTATTCCCCTGTTTACTAGTACGATATATATTTCATTAGAGAATCAAAGTCCATTGGGTTACCTGGCTCTTAAACGAAAAACCTATTTGAGCGTTTGCAATAACGCCCATTGCAAAGAAAACCTTATTCGTAATGAAATAAAAACTTGTTTCGTTTAAAAAAATTCTTCTTTCAGATAAATAACGAATATTTTAAATTGATTTCCACCTGGATCTACCCTTTCCAGAACAGGTCAAGTGATTGAAGGAGTCATCGAGGCGCACTGAAAAGCATCTTTTTGTTCGACGCAACCTGTTTGTTATCGTAAGTGTCGCCTGAGATAACCATACATTAATTAGGAGGACAAAAGACTTTAATAAGCGATATGCTGGTATAACACAAGGGGATAGAGTGGATGTGTAATTATAGATTGCGCGCTTTGTTCGGATGCAGGCTTGTGCATTGTACACTTGTAAATCCATGAATGTGCAGTTTTTACAAGGTTTTCTTAGGTCGCTTCTTCGTGTTCTGTTATTTAATTATAACCGTCTACACAAAGAAAACAACACACTCTTCGCTTATTTGTGAGAGGATTTTCTTTCTCATGTAAAAATAACGAGTATCGGTATTATTTTATGTTACGTAAAACGAAAAACCATTTCCATTCCTTACCTTGCTATAATGCGACATAATTTTAATCCAGCCATAAGCATTCGCAAGGCCGTTGCTAACTCTATTGTAACTAATACTTACGTAAATCACAAAACGTAACACTTACATAGTTCATTATAGGGAATAATAACAACAATATTGCGAAGAAACAATTTATTATGATTTACTGCGTGAGCTCGAATTGGTCCCCAAACATCGACTTGTAACAAACTAAACTAAATTTCGCGCTATTAATATGAATTACACGAATTTAGAGAACCTTTGGGATGCCGAATTATTTTATCCTACATTTTCGCTAATAGTTCAAAGTCTAATAATCTCTATTCAGCCGCTATTGTATTTAGAATTCATCTTACATGTGTTCAAACTTAATCACCTTTTTGCGAACCGAAAAGTTTTTATTACTGATACTAGCTGTGCCCCGCGGTTTCACCCGCGTAAGTCCGTATCCCGTAGGAATATCGGAATAAAAAGTTGCCTATATGTTATTCCAGTTATCCAGCTGTCTACGTACCAAATTTCATTGCAATTGGTTCAGTAGTTTTTATGTGAAAGAGTAATAAACATCCATACATCCATACTTACAAACTTTCGCATTTATAATATTAATAGGATTACCCAATATTTGAGATGCATGCGTTTGAACCAAAAAATCACGAAGTTTTTACACTATTAAATATGTAACATTAAATAAGACAAAAGAAATTATATAGATGATTGATATTGATTACAAAAAGCAACATAAACGTTACACGCCTAAATTAATTAAGGCATTGTTGACCAAAAACATAACATTGAATAAATTTACCATATTTGTAATAAAATCCATATATTGGCAGGCATTTTGCCAACCTTACAAATATAAAGATTTAGTATCCCCATAGGGATAACGAACTTCGACATTTGACCGATACGATCGAGATATGAAAATATATTCGAATGTAAACTTTTAGGTCGAATCCCTTAAGAATAATAGGGTCTTGAAATAAAGAGTTTGTAATGGGTTTACTTTTAAAAGTTCAGTTATTGTAAATGTGATTTATAAAACTTTTAGTTCAACAACGTGGTGAGACACTCTTGTTACTAGCGTGTAACATTCAGTACAGTTGACAGTTTTGGTTTTAAAATAAATTGATTATGCTTTCGTGGAGTTTATGGGACTTTATCATCGCATGTTTATTCATTAGGTGTTTTTATAACAGATATATGTTTTTTATTTATTGTAAATTAAATGGTATACTGGAATACTAATAAAGTAAAATACTAATAAAGCAGTTAGGATTGCTACAAAAATATAAATTCTTACGGGCTAAATCTGAAGTTGACCTATTTAATATCAATATTACATCAGTTGTCGCTAATTGTACGGTTTTTTTAGTCATAGTTTGAACTAATTGTAGTCTTTGTTACGTTATGGTCTATGTACTTTAAGATGTATGAAAATGAATAAATAAATAAACAGTTAGATAAACTGCACATTGAATTTTACTATACAAAAATGAAAACAGTCCAAACTACATACACTTTAGATACAAAATAAACATGTTCTTTTAAAGCATTTAACTTTTACTCTAGTATATCACGTTACGAACAATTAAAGCCTCAACTTACAACGTAGGTAACTGTAAAATTTTTGTTGCCTACCAAATGTAACATTGCTGACGGGTTTTGCGTGAAATGACCAGAGATTTCATACATGTTTACATTTTAAATGTAGCCTGTACGTTTATGAGCATAACGTTATTTTTATAAAGAATTTTTATGAAATTAAGTACCGAGTTTCTGTAACAACATACGCTTAATGGGATGTTTTAAAATTGTTTTTAATGCGAATGATGATATCAAATACGACAGAAGTAACTAATATAATTTTATAATGCCGATAATATTTCATAACCAAAATATATTTAATCTACACCAATCTTATAAAGAGGTAACTTTTGTATTTTTGTATGTTTGTAACGTTCTCACGCAATAACCAATGAACCGATTTCAAACATTGTTTCACCATTAGAATACTGCAACTTCTTTGAGTGGCATAGGCTATATATATACCATATCTATGTAGCAGAAGTACATAAAATAGACTTGGAACGAGACGTTTTTTGATTCTGTCATTCAATAAATCTAAACCACAGCATAGTTTTCATCACAACATATTCCAACAATTAATTGATAAATACCTATTCCCTAAAACAGATTAAAAATTCGTCTCTTTTCGTTTTTTACATTTCTCTTATCCTTTTGTACGACCTTATTTGTAATCATTTTAGCGCGAAAATTACAATTCAATAAGAATAAAATAAATATATTTCTCATAAAACCAATCTCAATATAATTTGACATGTGACAAATTTACAATACAATTAAAGTTGTATTATTTACCAAACAAGTTGGAGCGCGAAAATTCCCAACTCCAACATAATTGGCTTCAAGCTTATTCCATTCCGCAGACAATGCCAACACAATTAAATATATTCAATAGATATTGAAATTAGATTAGTGTCCTTGAAACGTCCTTGCAATAAGGGCCTAATCCTTATTGTTTTGGTAAAGCCCTGGCTCTTGATAACATCCCAGAGGGTGTTTCCCTATCGAGGCAAGGGCTTATTAACTGTTAAGCTAATGCGAATAATATTTGCTATGTCTATAATAGATTTGTCATGTCAGGGACTATTTAAAATTACGATAGCTTTTTGATAACGAGTAAGAGGAAGTTGATGGTAAATTAATATTTATAAATCCAATATAATCTTGAGATCTTCGAGACAACAGAGGCCTGATCAATCGTGAAATGCTACGGATACAGAAAGATATATATACGCCTACTTTGAATTACCATTACTTTGTTACTACACTACATTACTCACAAAGTCAAAGATTAAAGAGATAATCCCGGAATTTTCATCGCAATATTTATATTAACTATCCTACGTCCTTTTACGGGTGCCAAACGATTTTTGTACCATATTTCATACAAATAGGTTAAGTGGTTTAGGCGTGAGTCAGACAGAGCGGACAAATAAGCAAAGTTGCTTTCGCATTTATAATATTATTAGGGATTCACAAGACTTTTTCGTAGTATTAAGGATCGTACCAGCACCTTTTCAAAATGATGGAAATATCTACAATGAGGATCGACACAATAACTTGTATATAAATAACAACAGTAGTTCAGGGAGAAGTAAGTAAGTGTTGAAGGTTTTATCGTAACAAATTAGTGACCTAAGTAGTATAAGTTTCAGCAAACATCAAAGTCTGGAAGTGTGGCTTGCAGATAGTTAGGCTCTATCGATGATTTGATGGGGATCTTTCGAGAATACTTGCTTACTTCGCTCTGCTAAATGGTATAAGTTTGTTTCCAATTTGTTATTACTTAAACAGGTTCCTTGAAAGAATTTAATAATTAAATAGAAATAATGGAGTGTACGGTCAAACGATTTTACAATAATATAAAATATGTATAAAACTGAAATGTTGTTTTGAAATCTATTTCATATAAAATCTATATTATAATATGGTTTTCACTTTTGAGGCCACGTTCCGTTTAAAAATATATAATTCAAATAGTTTACTATATTATCAGAATTAATTAGGAGATGAAATAAAAATAAATTGGTTACATCGTTCTTAATATTGCCACGAATTCACATGTAGGTAAGTATATATAGGTTATAGCGAGGTAGGTATATGGAGTATAGGGTACATTAGGGGTCGATTTTGGATGTATCGTTGAATTGTATATTTCAATAATCTTTATTCATTACTTGTTTTTAATAATTTAAGCGAGAAATATTTCATCCCGGCAAATATCCATTTAATTTAAAGATTAAAGGAACCATAAGAAGACGTTTTGAAAGGCGATTTAGAAGCGAATTTAGGTTGAAAGGCAGCCTTTCATACATCTGGGGCGTCCTTAGTACCCAGTATATTTGCTATGAGATGAGTTGACATACTAGACTATTATACATCTTGAATGGATTTTAGTAAATGGCACTCGTATAGCACGTCTACGGTATATTATATGGAGGAAAATACGAAAATAAGTCACTTAAAAAGAGTTGTTCGTCAATCACACTGAATTTACTGGACGTTGAGTGATCTTCATTTACGATATCAACGACCCTTACAAATAACACCTGGTTTTTTAAATACATTTATAAAAAATCACTTTGAATTTTTAAGATATAGTTCGCAAAGGAGTGGTGGGTGGACCAAAGGACTCCATTGTTATTTAGATTATGCTATATTGTTTATCTGTCGCAGTTATCTGAATGGTAGATATAAGAAATAACAAGTCACATTAATAAATATATATATAATAAGAAGAAATGGAAACAGTTTATCCAAATCTTCGTCTCTCCTTCAATATTACTGCTGAAACAACCGTTGCCGTAATGATTTAATATTGCAATAACCTTGCGAGGAAAACTATTTCGGGCAGACCGCGTTAAACCGACTCTCAGCGTGCACTCAATAAGTAATGAACGTCTTTAATCTTGCAACATGTTCTCGTGTCTCAGCTTTGTGGGATACGCAAATATTCTTGATGAAACTGTATGCAGTAACGTGCATTTAATGGAATACTATATAACATCAAGTCCTTGCCAGTATTTATTATTGATTATTTGAAAGCAAGTTATACGGTAGAAATCAGTTACGTAGCTTGACAATTTGAGGTTTTTAAGACGATATAATACTGTCGCTAGCTATTAATGACAATAAAACCTTTAAATATTATTTTCTTTTACAAAAAGTTCAACAGACTAAACAACGCTGTTAGTGATAAAGAGAATTAAAATACTTCGTTAGAAAATAATTAATTTCTTTAGATAATTAAGTAAGATTCCATTGCTATGTTATAAGCTCTGTCGGAGGTACGAAATACATTTGAAATGTCTTTAAAGATTTGTTTCTATTATAAACAATATTATGCTTATGTAACCTTGAACATTTTCTATTATTTTTATTGCTTCAAGCTATAACATCGTGACGCAAAATAATATATAATTTTATAACATTTGTAGCCTCTGTTCCTCTACAATTAAACTGATTAAATACAGTCTCAAACTGCCCACACATCAAGCTATAAATATCCAAACTAAACAATACAACAATAGTATACACTCCTCTGCTAACAAATTAACTGCACATACATCTGAATAGATATTGGATTTAATTTAACAATTGAATAATAAATTATTATTCTGATATCATAATCGCAATGACCGCCTCCTTGGTACAGTGGTTAGCGCGTGAGCTTAGAACCGAGGGGTCCTGGGTTCGATTCCCGGTGGGGACGCAAAAAAAAAAAAAAGGCTCGGTCTGGCAGGACACAGAAGGCTGATCACCTACTTGTCCATAAATAAAATCGATCAGTGAAACAGATGTACATCATCTGCCCCATACCCCACTAGGGGACACGGGACTTCACATAACATAATCGCAATACATTACCACTATTATCCAGTATTTAACATTATGAGACACGTCCCAGTTCTAACATAGATAGACATAAAACAATCGTAATTTTTCACCTAAGCATGCCCAAGGCTCACGTCGCGCTATCAAAGTTATAACCTATCAAATTTTCTCCTTCAAACGTCTTTACGTCTTTGAAGTACAGGCAATTTCCTTAAGCCGAATTTCATGAGCAATATACTTCGCATAACATTGTTTTTGCTAACGGGTGATCGTTTGAACTCATTTTATTCGCATAATATAGTTATTGATTGCTTGATGGTATGGGAAATTGAGCTAATGTAGTCTCTATTTAAAGGGTTTTATTGATCTACTTTTAATTGAAGTTCAAAGACAATGTATCGTTATAATAGTCCAGCTGTTAAGACAAATTTCACCAATGTTTATAGGTGATGCTAAGGTTGTGCAACTGAGGTTTTAGATGGATAGAACAGGAACGCAGAATAAGAAAGAGGAAAGAATAATGTTTAGATGACTTGGCTTAAAGCCTTTATACCAACCATCGCTATCTTATTTATTCAATATAAAATTATAATGTGTAGTGACAGAATCTTATATATGGATACATAGAATAAAAACGCATCGAGTAATACTTTAAGAGGGAGTAATACAAGAACTAGGACATTCAACAGCGAATTGAAATAGAATACTCGAACATCAAATGTTACTGCAACAATGATAAACAAAAAAAATGTCATATTATATTATCTAGCGGATGTTTATTCAACAAACATTTTTGATTTTTTGATAAATAAACATTCTATATTTCACCGATAACAACGGTTTCACGGTTTCATTCACATCACTCACATTTTTTTCTCTCCTGGCAGATCAAGATTTATTCCCTCTGGTCCCACTTTAATTAAATCGTACAATCTCTTGAGCGACTGTTAAAGTAGCTTAGTGTGTATCTTTATTTATCTCCAGATTAGGATTACAAAACATTTCAGCATCAAAATCTACAAGCGAGTTAAATAAAAAAGCACGTTTTAATATCGCATGCATAATAATGCTGGCACGACGAATATTGTACATATTATATTCGTATTATAATACGTAATACTAACATACATTTATTCACCGTATGCCACAGCGTGACTGGCAACTGGCCAATGCATCGCCGAATGTGGCACGAAAGGGACATTCGGTAGTAGTGGTTAAACAAAATTAGCTGTGCCTGCAGTTGTAATAGCTGGTGAGATTTACCACAGACTCTGTATTAAAAATACAGTGATTACATACTCATTTTATATGGCAACTACCGGTCCGCCCCATTTTTTATTAGCGGGTAATAGAGCTAAATTTGGTAACGAACTTGCCTCATGGTAAGCTGAGCCTCTGGCCTTAGATCGAGTGCACTTATCTAGATGCTATCCTTTTACCATTTTCTTGAAGACCTTCTGATTGTATCGCGCGAAGATCACGTGCATATCTAACGAAGAAAACGTTTTTAAATAGGCCCAGTAGAGTCAGACATTAGCTCTAGTCTCTATACTCAGCTATCAAACCTCAAACTAAGAAGACTACGTATTTGTTGTTTCGCAGCAACCAAACGCTAAAATATAAATGTATAAAATGTACCTTTACATATAAATCATATATGAAATCAGCTATCGATATTAGTTTCATTATTTTGTTGATGACCAACATGATCTTTAAACCTCTTTATATAACGTATAAATAATTACTGAAAATCGTTTAGTATTCGTAATTCTCAATCTGACGATGATGCAAACATCATAACAGCCATTAACACAGCAGAATAATAGGCAATAAAACTGAAGCAACATAAAGCTGTTTCGTTTGTTGAATATATAATGTAATTGGAATAATGTCTTTGAGACGATAAGCTACGCTCGGTTAATGGACACGTTCGCAGCGTGTTTTCAATGCTGCTAAAGAATTAAGATCAAAGGTAATTATGAATTTATGTCTACGCTGTCTTCTAGTTAATTTAGAAACGTTTATAAAATCAGATTCGGTTTTTTATTATAAGCCGCGGAAAACATGAAATTTTATACTAGTTTTAGCCCGATGCTTCACTCACAAGGTACCTGAAAATATGCCTATAAGATAGGATGTGTTGTATTACTATTTCATCGTTATAAAATATAGCATTATCAAAATTTTCATCTCAATATATATATATATATATATATATATATATATATATCCATTTAATCTTGAAAGCCAAAGAAACTCGGGCGAAAACAATTTTATTTAAACCCCGCAATATGGTATATTTTGTCGACCTTATTTCACCACTAGTTCAAGACACGCACACACATACTCGACGTTTTCGTGTCATAACACCTTAATGAAATCTACGAGCTAACCTGGCTAAGACTTTAAAAGCACTTGCGTATCTTAAAAGCCATTTATACTGGGCTTTTGTTGTAAGAAAACTGGCATTTACTTCAAAATGAATGTGCTGCATTTCTACGTTTTGATTGTGTTGGATTCGGAAAGTTAATGACGATTTAAAAATGGCGGCGCAATGACTTTTGGAGTTTTAATAGAAATTTTGTTGTACAATTATTCTAGGATAGAGCATATATTACATTTTTACACGATTTTGATTACTCTGTTAACTTGTTCAGAATAAAATGACTTGCACAAATGAATATCAGAAATTAATACTCAGGTACATTTGTACTTAATGATATAAGACTGAAGAGTTTGTTTGTTTAAACGAGTTAATCTCTGGTTTGAATCGTAATTGTTTGTGTTTAATAGTTAATTTATTGAGGTAGGCTACTATAACATCAGACATTCAAGCACACACATAATGAAACCGCTAGGAATACCTAGTTATATAAAATGGTTAAAGACACACATACTTAATAATAACTAGAAACTAATGATCTAGTCTACGCGCTTTTAAATTTGTACTCGATTTACATAGTTACAATATTGTTCTAAAATAAATTAAGATCATTGTATTCTAGAATTTTCTATCATAAATATAACTACTTATCACATATTGAAAAGTTTTCTGATAAGCTCGAAACGAATTCTTTACAATCCAGACATCGCTGTAAATATTCCTTTATATTGAAGACACCGCTACGATAGATGAGGTGTGAAGCCTACATATGCCGGAGTTTATGTACCTTGATACTTATTACGAAAGCAGATTGACTAGTTATTTTCCGCTACATGCAAATTTTATCAAATTGCCTACGTAATATATTTCTGCATGACGACGAGTAATAACACGCCGTGATGGCTAATGAAACAGCAAAGCTAAATTTAGCAGAAAATTTTATATTATATGAGATGATTTTAGACGGAAATTGATTGGCGAAACGAAGGTGGGGTTGATTATAACTGACTTCCAAATATGCCAATCTGTAGCGTATCTTTAGGGTAAAAGGATGATTGAACTCATGATAGGATTTTTATTGTTTTATTGAGAAAGATTCCAACAAAATATGTTTTCGTTGAGATATATAAGATGAACCTATTTATGAGAGTCAATGCCTTTGAAATAAAATAACCAAGTTTTGTTACAATTAGAGTAATTATTACAGATTTTAGACTTTATTTCATTTAGAGTACTATTACCAAAAAATACATATATTATAATGAGCCAAAAAATAACCAACTAATCGTTGTAACCTTCCTTCCGTGAAATTTTCTGATTCCCCTAATTGAGTCATTTGTGGCGCAGTAACATGTGTATAATATTTTAAGAAACTATTTGATTTGATTATCTGATTAATTTAAGTGTTTCTAAAAGCGCCATAACTTTATCGACTTCAGACGAAGTATCAGTATCCGTAGGTTTAAGTAAAAGTTAGATAAAAGATTAAGTGTTAGAATAACTTGTTTTATTTTGTTTTGTTTAAGACAGTTATAAACATCTCTCATGAAACAAAGATTAAAAAAAACATGTTCCTTCGATACTATGGATTGCGAAATAGTGGCAATTAATGCCGCCGAACTGCGATTTCGCTGATTCAACACATCTATTAGCAGTTCACGAAAAAGGTTTTTTTTAAGCACTACCTATTTTACGGCTGGGTGAAACTTTGAAGACGCTGACTCAACACTGGATTGTTAGAAATCGATTCAATCTGCGTCAGTGCGCGATTTCTGACATTCGGCGAAATCAGTGCAATTATACTGTCTTGATTATAGTGTGTGATTGAGCGTTTAATTATAGGAAGATATAATATTTATGTAAATAGTAATAATTTCCATTTATATAATAATTTAATAGTGCAAAACAAATGAAAACGAAAAGATATACATAAACAGTTCAATATAAATCTGCAGCATATATATTTTAAATTTTCGTTAAATCTTTAAACATCTCTCAGTTTTAATTCATATTTTTCCAGTAAAACGGATGTTAAATACGCATATCATTTATGTTAGAGGAAGACACGAGTTGGGTACGTAATTGAATCCACTATATTTAAGTGGATAATATTGGAAATGGAAATTTCACCGCGTTATCGGAATGCTTCATGTTCATTCAAACGATATCTTCTTTTACTGGGAGTGTTGTTTTAACGAAACTCAAAGAGAATTGAAGTTGTAAAACCTTGTAAGATATTGCCTTTTTATACTTTCGCCTTATCGGCAGAAAAAAGCCTCTGACGACTTCTGGGAATTCATTCTTAACAAAGTCAATGGAATTATGACTATGATTATTTTCTGCGGAAGAAGACGGACGCTATAGTAAATGAATTTCTATTGAAGTGATGGTTATCATTTCATTTAACGGAATAAGAACAAGGAATATAAGAGAACGCCTAGACATTTGATGTTTTAAATGATTGATAATTTCTTCTCCTTATTTCGCTGCCATTTTATTAAGTTAAACGATTTTTGAAATAATTAAAGTTTTATGAAACTAAATTGTATCGTAACTTTTTGTTTTTTAGAATAAGAAGAAGTATTTCAACATTTTATACGAAAATTCTTGACTTGTTCAAACTTTGTGTATCTACTTATTATATTAAAAGAATATGTACATACATTACTGTACTAAATTTTACTCTAATTTACTCTAAACACTATACATTTGTAGCTTAATGTTATATATACATTGTCGTGTTATATGGTATATTTTTATTATTAATCATTCCAGTGTCTACCCGTAAATTAACATTAAAATATTCGAGAGTAAAGGAATTAAGTCTAGTCAAACAAAACTTTCACCAAGATTACTTCAATTAAAATTTCATCATCATCATCAGCCCATATATGTTTCCACTGCTGGAACACAGGCCTCCTATGAGGGTCCATACTCCACCACGATGGCTAAGTGCGGGTTGGTAGATGACACATGTCAGATGACATTTTGTGGACATTTCGATTTCCTCACGATTTTTCCTTCACCGTTTCGAACAGTGATGTTATCCACATACGCAGATAAATTGAAATTCAATTTATTTCCTGCACGCTGGCCTGGTGTCTAACCCCCAATTTATCGATTTTAAGACCGAGGTCCTTGCCACTGAGGCATCACTCCTTTTTAATAAAATTTACAAAAATATATTAGACAACTATCAGCGTCGCGTTGTTTCACCTGCGGAAGAACCTACGGACAATAGCAAATAATTTATAGCTCATGTCTTATTGTGAGCTTTAGTATAGTAAACATTCATTAATACATTCATTAGTTTTTACGTGAAAGAGTAACAGACATCCATCCATCTATACTAACAAACTTTCGCGTTTATAATATAAGAAGAATAAAACATTATCTCAAAAAAGGTTAGATTTGATTTTGGTATATAGTGAAAGAAAATTTAAATGTATAATAATAAATGTTTTGAAGTCCTAGCAAACAAGTATCGGAAACTAGGAAAAGTAGCCTCATGGAGTAAAAAGCGTGATCGACTGTTCTAGAAAATTACATGAAAACAATCCCTTTTTTTTCAATCAGAATAATTGTATGTTTATTCTATTTGTACTTTTATACTGCATAGTCAATAACGACCAATACATAATAAAATAAATAACATTACACCATTAACCTTAAGGCCAGTCAAATTATAACAAAAACCTTACTCTTTTTGGTCACGATATAAAACGAGGTTACTAGTTTCTGTATTAAATAAGCGAACGCGTCACCATTTTCCGTCTTAAAACAAACTAATTTATTCATCAAGATTCTATCTCACTTATGTCACGGAGGTATGTTACGATAATGTAACTATTACACGCTAAATAACCTTATCTTAGCACTAAATAGTGAAAGTCGTGTTCTTGAAGGTGTCGTAGCTTTAAAATGTTTTTCATCACAACAAAATCAAAATATGTTTATCTTTACATTGCTTAGTGGAATGCAGTTATTTATTTGTTCTGTACGCTCCCAGAGAATATGATACGATGAGTTTTTTAAGATAGTTCAGAAACAAATCGTTATTTTTTATTAAAAACAATACCACCCCCGTGCGGAGGTGCCAAATTTTAAAAACAAATCATGTCAATCAGTTGAAAAGCCACAGAGTTGTCGAGTAATAAGCCAAAAAGAAAAAAAAAGGTCGAATTGAGAAACAACTCCTCTACTGCTTTTGATAAAATATAATTTTCAATTTATATTTTAGTATCTAAATCGAGAATCTCATCTATAAAGAGCAACATTTTTCATCAGAAACATTCCGATTAAAACAGGAATCCAAAATAAAACAGCCTATTGAAAACTGTCCGATCATTCGCAAGTTTATTTACTACTGACAATTTATAACAGCCTCGTAACAATTAACTTTTATAGAACACAAATTTTTGTTTGCGTTTTTTTTTTATTCAAATTAGAAGTAAATTAAAATCTCAAATGTATTTTAAGTAAGCATATTAAATTTGCTAACGAAATGCAATAAGAATATATAAACAAAAGACAACCAAATTGCTTTAACACACAAGGAATTACTCTAGTGATACTTTACCAAAACCTAACTCAATGCTTTAGCAATTTGCCTTCATAGAATCAAGAATTTATTAAGATGTTCACAAAAACCAGTCTTGGCCTCGTTTTAAAATTAAAACGTTAACGAAGTACCCACTATACGTTCAAAGAAATAGTATAACACGGGGAAATATAACGTGGCTTAATTTCTCCCTACTTATTATGCCACTGGTGACTTTTTAGCGTTAAATTTCGTATAATTTAAGCTGGAAATGTTAAATAACCACGTTGACTTTGGCTAATGAAATCGAGCATGCGTTTGGTGTATTTTTGCACTAGGCATTCATAATTGCACCTAATAATAAACTTAATTTTGGGAATAAATAAACCTAATAATAAACATTATTTATATTTGTGTGTAAGTGAGAGATAAATTACAGGCGAAGCCTGTGATAATCAATTGTATTTTTATAAAAGATACCATTTTTATATAGATCAATTAGTAAACTAAATTAAATAATACGCTCATGCTAACTTTCGCTTCGTACGGTTGTTGGTGCTATATGGTATTTTTCGGAGCAACCACTCTTGACTTAAAATTACAGTCATGCTCGATTATAGTCGAACTAGCTGTAACCGATATATTATAAGCCGCTCATCTTCATATATTGGTGTGTTCAAAGATCAATGGTGTTTTTTTTGTTATTATTTGCTCCTACACATATTTATAGGTTATTTATTACATTGTTGTATCATAATTCCATACTAATAGAAGTTAGTATCAATTAAATTATTACGTCCATAACTTAGCTACGACACATAAAAATTAAGGACAATTTGTTATAAATGCAACATGTTTACCTCACGTAGGTACCAGAGCAACAGAACAACGTAGAAAGCTGTAAATAAACTTTTATTTGATATCGCTGTGGAACAAGTATTGTAAAGTAATGGCACCCGAGGGTCGTGTGAGGCAAGAAGCACATTTTGTAGCTGTCAGGTGATACTTTGTATGGTATTGTATGCTATTGTCCGGGGAACAGATATATCGATGGCAATTTCGACATTTTAAAATGTTTTCCAAATAAATATCAAGGAGTTTACAGTTTCAGAAGTTTTTTTTTCTACGTGTCTCGCTTATCGTAAACGCTCAGTTTCTAATGTATGCGATTTTTCGTAAATTTAAAATTTTAGTTCTCAGTTGAGGTAACAGTAGCCATTATTAGATATATCTTAATGTTATTGGTAAAACTAGAGAATAATCGCGAACGTTATGAAAACACAGTTGAATCAATTTGTTTTTTATTCAATATCAATCATCCCCATCACTTAGAAACTTATAGATTTTCAAGTAACTAGGCTAGGATAAATGACTTTTTAAAGTGCCAATATCAACGAAGGAACAAATAATAGACTTTCATCTATATAATTACACGCTGCTTTATAATTAAATATGAAATATCTTATATCTTTAAACGAGCAATTCTTGTATATATATATAATTGGAATCTCGGAATCGGCTCCAACGATTTTCATGAAATTTAGTATATAGGAGGTTTCGGGGGTGATAAATCGATCTAGCTAGGAATCTTTTTTAGAAAATGTCATATTTGTGTTTTATCGACTTAAACTTACTTTTTTAACAATGGAGGCGTTTGAGTAGTCCCAATTTATTATGACTCTTCCTCACATCTACTGGCGAATAAAATTTCCAAAAAACACAATTTATAAAAAAAAAAAATACCGAGCTAAGGTCGGTCATCCAGGTACTTTATTTTATAAATTGTGATATGCTCATTATGATCACATTTTCATATGTCAGCTGCACTCAACATAACACTTCACTCACGTGTCTTTAACTATGAAAAACAAGATGAACGTAAAATGGCCGAATCCATTTTATTAAATTCAACATTGATGAAAAGATTATTTGTGAATGTAGAACAATTTTGAAGAGCTGTTTGTTGAAGAGTGATTGATAACAATGTGGAATATAAAATTACGTTATGAAATTTATGTAATATTATTGTATGGTATTTGAAAGTGAATTGTGAAAGCTACCGCCGAAAATCGGGTAAATACTAAATGCTTACGTGCTTATAAGAATAGATTACAATTCAAACTTATTTCAAAAATTATCGACTAAAGTACAAGCTATGTTTGATGTTAAAACGAGATTTGGTTTATTTTAAATAATATAATATTTATATTGGTGTACCTGGGAGCGGATGATGTTCGCAACTTCGTTGTTTTTGTATGGAGTAGTTCAATATACCTAAAAAATGTATTGATGTGAAGGATTTTATTAACAATATTCTTTCGTACAAGTTAGGTCAGGTCTTACCTGCTAATTCATATGTTAGTCCAACTGGGAACATAAACAGACGCTATAATTCAGAGGCGAGGTAAAAATGACCAGTAACAATGCACTTTCTTTAATAAAGCGTGTGTAATCACAATTCTAAAGATATTTCTACGCACCTGCTTTGACCCAGTCTTTGCACACATTCCGCGTTACCCGCCCTAGCACAATAGGTATATGGTAGTCGTTCATCAAGGTTTTATCACGAAGGATTCGCAGGCTTATGTATCTTTACGAGTTTCTTTTCCAGTGATAAATGAGAGTATTGATACCCGATTCTCGTGTGTATCATAAAATCCGGGGATTTAGTTTTAAATAAACATATAATACTGCGACTGTAATGTTTCGTTTCTTATTACACGTGTAGGTGGAACCTTTATTAAACTAATAATGTGTGTACTTAATTTATTCTCAGTTTGTTCTGTTTATGAATATTTAAAGATGTAACTCTAGATGATATTATTCACCGCATTGTTAGTATATTTCAAACGATTACAATACGTTAGTCGCAATACTAGGTGACAAAAATTGGTAACAAGCATATATAAATTGCATTAGTCTTGATTTTTTTATTGTTTGATATAATGTTGCAATTTTTTACTTATGCTCGTGTCATGTTATTGTCTCGCTAAATCTAGACCTTCAGACAGGAATTTAAGTAGCAATAAAGGAATAAATAAACGGGAAAAAACATTATGTCTTAATGAATAAAATATTGTATCAATGAATACAAAATTATTGTGGATGTTACCTAGAGTATCACTAGATAATGATGTCTCCTGAAATCTTTATAATATCATTTCTTAGAAGACCTACATCTTCAAAGAAAATAATCTAAGAATGACGAGTTAATAATTTTTTCGTATTTACGTTTGTGTTCAATCAAAAATGACGATTTCTCATCAAATGTTATGGTAAATATTATGTATTCGTTATTGGAATAAATAAAATTTTCATGTTTATTTGAACTATACAATTTATTTATATTACTGACAAAATAATCAAAGCCTAATTTAAGCTTTCCTCTGCTTTGCGGTTGTCTGGAAGAGATCGCTTGCAAGCGATAAGACCGCCTTCTGTACTTTTCATATTATGTCTATTGTATTGTTCTTTCTTTGTGTACAATAAAGTATTTTTATTATTATTTATTATTATTATTATTTTGTTGAGTGAAATGCATTCGAAGTTATTATTAAAACTAAATATTACTAATCACAGTTATGTATAACAAAAAGGTAATATTTATTGTTTCCTTTGATCTTGGACCTTAAAAAGAATCTTTAAAGCAATTTTTATTTCAAAATTTTGAAATGAAAAATGCACACAACTCAGTTCCCAAACTGCCAATACAGAGTTTAATAGAAAGGCCCATCGCGAGCGCCAACTTTCAACCACCAGCTTCATCAAGAGCAGGACGCTCGCGGAATCAAAAGTTTTTTCATTTGTTGTGCACTTCAGTGTGGACTCCAATGTTCTAGAATCTAGCACATGACTCTAGTATCGTGCTCAAGTGCTGTTAGCTCACACTTTAGCACTGTTTAGCTGGATTAGCAGTTAAGTTTCGTTTATTGTCGCGCGGTTTAGCGGCGTCATTTAACTAGCGAGTTTGCGATATGCATATTGTTAGTTTGTGAGTGTTGTTGAAAAATGTTGATCTGATGGCCGTTGCTAGAGGGAGGAGCAGTAGAAGCTTACACACACATTGTAATTTATTTTACAATGGTTTACAAGTCGTTAAAGCTATAGCCAAATACAACCAGTATTTGAAAGAAATGATTTGATACGAATAAATTTCATTAAATACCATAGATTGTGACTTCAAATTACATTATTTTGCAATACAGCGAAAAAGTATAATTTAGAATAAGAAATATTTAATAAAATAACTATTATATAAACACAAACATAATCATAAACTCTAGAGAATCCTTCTACCGCGTGATATTAGCCCGCCCTGTTTATATAGTCTGTATCTCAAACCAAAATTAAACACTACACATAGCCTATGTAAGCGTACAAAGACTACATGAAATTATTATCACAGATATTTGACAACACTTACTTGAGAACGTCTAACAAGCTTGTAACGAGCAGACAGCACGTTGCTTAACGCTTGAAACCATTATGACACTGGCATTTACACAACTGTTCTCCCAGAGGGAGCGTGGTAATGACTCCCGGTATCATGTCTGATTTTTTATCCAGTCTTTGGTGTATTTGGAATAATCTAGAAGATTTGGGATCTCATGGGATTTTTTGTTTGTTTTTTTTTTTTGGATCACTAAACTTACTTAATTTGTATTTTATTGTATCTAAACTTATTACGTTTTTAAGTTTAAAATTTTCATGCAAGTGTCTTGTGTATTTATAGTTTCTCAAGATAAAACTATAAAACTATTATTAATATATTGCAATAGATTACTTTTTGAAAAAGGTATGGAAATGTTACCGTAAACTTGCTCTAAATTATCATAATATAAGATTTTATAAGTTCATGTTCAAACAACAATTAAAATATTTCGTCTTCAAAACAGTTCGATCGAAAAATACTACTAATAAAGTTTCTCTAGTCTCAAACTATACCTAGATATCCGCATTATTTAATACCTTAGCCTTATGGAATTTGAGTATCTATTTAAACTTAAATAGAATAGAAAATGCCGTGTGTAATGCTCCCGTAATAACCTATAAACAAACGGCGATTGGTCCCAACTTTTAATGGTAATTCAGCATATTGTATGCAATAGCGAAAACCTCTAACTACAATTAGGGTTCCTTGACAAAATCACGCGAACGCGGCACGAACGACATAATTCCTGTAATTTTATTGTCCTACCGCTAACATTTCGCCATTTTACGAGGCTAAATTTTAGTGTAAATAACTATAAAAGGCGTTCGCATTAATAATAATAGAACTCAATTTGCTATGTTGTGTGTGATATAAAATACACAATGACTATGATTCGTTCAATATTTTTTTGTTTTGCCGCATCTTTGCAAGGGTAAACCTCAAAAATAACAGAATTTCTCCATTGCTTAATAAATTTTATTGTACATACAAACCTTCCCAGTATCGAAACATATCTTTAAACGAGCAATTCTTGTATATATATATATATATATATATATATATACATAATTTGAATCTCGGAATCGACTCCAACGATTTTCATGAAATTTAGTATATAAGTAGGAGGTTTCGGGGGCGATAAAACGATCTAGCTAGGAATCTTTTTTAGAAAATGTCATATTCGTGTTTTATTCGTGTTTATTTTCCTGACATCTATTGGTGAATAATAATACTATTTTGCTTCGTAGATAGCTGGACAACTGAAATAACACATAGGTACTTTTTATACCGATATTGCTACGGTATACGGACTTACGCGGTTTCAACCGCGGGTCACAGCTAGTACTAATTAAAAAAAGCCTCCTCAAAAACTGTTGCGTCATTTTAAAGATCTAAGCATACACATAGAGAGGGCGGAAAACGACTTTGTTTTATACTATGTAACGAAGATAAGTCTAGATATCCAAATGTATAAGTTTTTTATCAAGTTATTATTAAGGTAAGAAACCTAGAGGCGTAATAACGTATTTCATTACCTGTATTATTTTGTGTTCGTTTTATATTAAAGATCATATTAAGGTAATAATTGAAATATTTATTGTGTTCCATATTTTAGTAATAATGCAGTAGTAAATTATGTTTTATCATTTTTGCTATTAAGAATGACTCGTCATATGAATCTTTCTTCTGCTATGATCGTCTTTTTCCGCATAAGTTAACCATATTGGCTTGTTAGGCTGGATATTTAGGAAATATTTGTTTTAATAGT
Source organism: Zerene cesonia (assembly GCF_012273895.1). Lineage (NCBI taxonomy): Eukaryota > Metazoa > Arthropoda > Insecta > Lepidoptera > Pieridae > Zerene > Zerene cesonia. Next base: position 8,214,492 of record NC_052118.1, on the reverse strand, counting down.
AATTGTGTTATAAGAAAACATACGAAATCTGAAATCGACACCAAAGTTGGCTTATACTAGATGGCGTTGTATGCAATATCTGAAATTTGACATGAAACACGAAACACGAATATGACATTTTCTAAAAAAGATTCCTAGCTAGATCGTTTTATCGCCCCCGAAACCTCCTACGTATAACCTCTTACGCGAGTGAAACTGCGCGGCGCAGCTAGCACTTAAATAATTATCCAATCCATGAAGCCAAGCGACCTGATCCACAGGCCGCAATAACATACAATGGGATTACACTAGAAATACTTGTACAATTGCAGTTTTCAACGAGTTTCCGGATTATGTATTGTCCACTATACAGGACATGCATGCATTTTGCATATTTTAACACAGGTCGAAATATCTGCTTGGATTTCATCTGTCAGGTTTGATACATTCAATATGTAATATGGTGGTATCATATTATTGATTATTGGAATGGATATGCTGGGTTAATCTTAATGTAAATGAATAAATCTTGTACGACTCATTTGGTTTTTATCCACTTTCTTTAAAGCGGTAAAGTTCTTAGCATCTCCCCCGTAGATGCCTACTTTGCCTGCGTCAGAGAGTCGTTGGGAAAAAGCATCGGTAGTTTGTGTTATGAAACAGTTTTGTCATAGTTTCCATAAGCCAGGAAGTATGGGGGAAATTAGGAAAAGTTACTTTTCGCTAAGTTGCTGGCATACTATTGAAGATATTTGACCTTATTTCAAAGAATGAAATCAAATATTGTTTACCGGCAATTTTTAACGTTTTCCACACATCTAATATTATTTATATTTCTTGAATACTATTAACAATAATTAAATGTGGATGTGAAATAACATCCACAGTTACAAATCGAATTGTTTCATATTAGATACACCATTAGGCAAGTCAAAGTGAAATGTTACTAAAAACATATACATTTTACTTAATGAAAAACAATAAAAATCGAATTCGACGCAATATCAAAATCACGTTAGCACAGACAGCTATAAAAAACCCACAAATAAACGCTTAGCAAGTCACGTCAAAAGTATAATAAAATTTTATAATCATAAAAAATGTTAATTATTTCATAATGGAAGTTTCATGAGTCGTTTGTTTTTTCGGACGTGGCGAGGAAAAATTAAATTAATGATCATTGCCATTATGTTAATAAAATTCGTATCATTTGTTACTTTGCAGTTCGCTGAGGTTTCGGAAACACTGAAGTATTATACTACGTTCAATCACTATTCATAAATCTTTTTGTATATATTTTTTTATGCTGGCAACTGAGCTGGTGGTTCGCCTGATGGTAAGCGATCACGATCGCCCATGAACAATCGCAGAGATAGTGCCTCGGCGAATGCGCTGCCCGCTTTTAAGGGATAAGGGATAAGGAAAGGATTGACGATTGGAAATAAAGAATGGACTGGGAAGGCCTACGAGCCTACGTACTTTCTCGGTGCGAGCTGACCCAATTCGGTCGAAGGTGCTCGAAACCCACGTTTAAATTGTTATTTAGTTTATTGACTTCCTTTTATATGTAATATGTAATAAAAAATTATATTAATAGGTGTGATGTGGAGGACAGGAGTCTAAATTGGGTATTTTATACCCGAATTACATAAATTATATCCAGTTTCGACGCTATATTTTCATCTTCGTAGTAAATAAAGTTAATGGTTTTGTGTGATGCTCAAATGAACATAAATAATGTGTTATACTGATTTCATGTCACCTCGTGAGGATTTTAAATATATTGTGTACTGAAATAGAATGAATATTATTGCATTTATTGAATAAAGAATAAATTCATTTCTCTCTATCCTATTATTACGGTTTCATAACATAAAATAATCAATTTACTAATATTTTTAATAACATAATCAATGATTTATGACTTGAACAATAATGAGGTATATATTTAAATAAATAAACCTAAGAAAACACTTATATAGATTTTAGTGAAAATAAAAGTGACATGTGGGCAAAGCCATTCGATATACAGTTATAAATTGAAAATATATCTAAACGTTAAAATAATCAAACATCTTAAAATACATTTAAACAAACATTTATAACATCAATGCGATACGAAGTCACTTCGAGAGCAAGAAACCTTTCCGAAATATATTCACAAACTATTGACATCACTACAATAACTCAGTCCGAAAACCCTTCATAATAAATTTAATTTATTCAAAACATCTCGAAACAAGCCCCGACTAGAACAAAAGTGATTGATTACTCCAATAAAATAAATATTGAAAGAGAAAACGCGAATAGATTTCGATCAGAAAATTGTATTTGTCTTATCATATTGTGATTTCGCCTTTGTGCCAGTTACGAGGGCTTACAAACGTACATACTAGATAAATTTATTGAAGATTCAATTTTACGTAAGTAAGAATCAAGTAATCAGTTTTATTTACCTACTGAGTGTATTTTTAAGGTATGACGTAAATATGGTAATGGTAGCGCATGATAAGATAAGCTTATTCTTCATAAGTATTATAATTTTATGAATATTAATCTTTATGATTTGTGAACTCAAAAAGCCTATATTTAACGCAGTCTATTTGCTAGATTTCGCTCCGTAGTCTATAGGTTTCTTTTTGTTATCGGTACTGTTATCATCAATTCACGAAAAAAAAGTACCATTCTATAAACAAGTTTTCTGCAAATAAAATATTTGAATTTGAAACGGTGTCTTAGTATGCTAAAAAGGTGATGTATAGTGATATTTTAACAAGAAAAAAATACTGATATACAGCTATGTATAATATTTTAATGTTATTTTACTAAGTCCGTGCTATTAGTTTTTATGTCTGATGGTGAATCAAAGAGGTTTTCTTTTAAATACAATGCATAAAGAACAATAAGAAATACCGCACAAGAAATCAGAGAAAGTTCTAGAGAAGGTAGGTATGTTAAAAGCATGTATCACTTTCAGAGCAAAAATTCTCCTTCCGGAAACCCTTGAAATAGCAATAAAAACGCCTTAACGTAACAAGGTGCGCTACGTCGATGTTCCTTCTAAAACGTCTTGTAATAATAAATATAGCATTTACGCTTATATGTTCACATATATTTTTATATTTCTTATCCTTTTTACTGCATATAGATACGTAAGCACTTACTATCCAATTAAACTTATCTGGAATATATCGCTTAGACAAGCGTATTCAAACTAACAACAACTCTTCAATATAATCAGTTATAATTTAATATTTATTATGATATTATTTCAGCCCAGGTTTCAAAAATGAGTAAATATAATTCAAAATAAGGCATGGGTAGGCTGTATTTAACACATCTACGAAAGATTATGCTCAAATATTTGGAACTGCTTAGAATATGTTTAAATTCTTATGTTTTAAAATAGCATCTTTGTTATAGCCAAATCCCTACTAATATTATAACTGTAAAAGTAACTATGTTGGTCTGTCCGTCTGCCTGTCTGTTTGATGTAACATTATATACGCGGATAAAACCCCGGGAGTGTGTATTTTTTTATAAAAAGAAAAATAGCTCGTTAATATAATAAGAATAATATCGCACGTCGAAGATATAAAAATAAAGGAGTTTTTATTCATCTATCTGAACCGTAATAAAGTTATATAAGTGCTTGTTAGTAGAAATTAAAACACGTTAGAAAAGAAAAACGACTAGTTTATTGTGACAATTTCTACGTAAATACAGTTTATTCAACCCCAGCGGTTGATTCATACCAATTACATAATTTTAAACAAAAAATACATCAAAAGAACCTAGTGAATTAAATTTTGAGTTTATAACGCTTATACAATATCAAATGTGACACATTTGATATTGTATAATTCAATATATTTACCGAAGAAACATTTCACTCTGGAACCTGAAGTTATGCGCAGCCCATAGACAAATAGTCACAGTTGAAGTAAGAAATTTTAATAACAACTCCGTTACAAATAAAATGGCCCACTAGGATAAATGATGAACATATATTTATCCATTGATTTATTTTGCAACAGAACTAAGAGAAATGATCCTTCACATTAATTGTAATCTTTATTACACCGCTCAATATGAGACATTGATGGTGGCTACTAGGTGGAGCCATTTACAAAGAAAAGATAATCTTCTTTACATCCAGACCTGACTTCAACCTGTATAAAATATACAAAATAGACCTTTTTCAGCTATTTCCAACAAATCAATATCGTCCCGGGCTGGTAGACGTGAATAATTCACACACAAACCGGAGAACTGATCAATCTGAGTGCCTATTTATATACATTTTATTATCACGGGTGAAAATATCGGGCTTTTCGACTCGACGAATAAAAAGGTAAGTCGTAAGCCAATGATATGCTTTCAAATGCTTGATGGAAGATTGAATATTTCTGTTTAATAAATTTCATTCAGAGTATTGTGAATGGTAAGATGATTTCTTTTTAATCTGTTAATAACATGGGTGGGCAATTGTATTACAAAATAGGGATTGTGATTACTTATTGTCTTATAAGAAAAAGTGAGTATTGAATTGTACGAGACTTTAAAGAGAAAACGACATGATATACTTATGTGGTAGCCTCACTGTATCAAATTACAATTAAGTCAACTTTATTTATTGATTTACATCACACAAAAAATATGTAACATAATACACATATCCATACATAAATGTAACAATACTATAACAATTGTTCCCACTTGGTATTTTTTTCGAAACAGTTTTTGTATCAGATTATAATGCTCAAAAAATTTAATGGAATTAAAAAAAACTGTCGCCTAAGTCAATGATTGAATCCTATCGTTTTGTATAAACGGGCGCCTAAAGAAACTGCACGCCATCTATCGAGAATTTCTAGAATATGTAATGTAACTAAGATGATTATATAATACAACTAGCTGCACGCTCCGGCTCCGCCCGGGTTGTCATTTATCGTAATAAAAATTATTTAAACTATCCTATCTCTTAAGTTGGATCGAACTGCACAATGGTGTGCGAATTTTATTATAATCGGTTAAGTGGTTTAGGAGTCCATTGAGGACAAACGTTGTGACACGAGATTTATATATATTAAGATTACGTATATGAATAAATGCCTGTATAATGTCATACGTTTTTCGTTGCCCTGTACAACATATGTCAGTTAACAAATGATATAATTATAAAATAACATAATAAGCGTATTCCATTTTAATACTAATATTGAATAATACCCTGAATAATCGGAACTCTGCTTAGTTTAAAATAGAAATTGCCTATTCCCAGGTATGAAACCAGCTATATTACGCTCCCGCAAAACAAATTTCATGGAATTCCTTAGAGCCGAATTGTGTTTACAAATAAACATTTGTAAACTCAATTTGGCTCTTAGTATATTAGTTTTAATATTGCTCATTTATTGATATCGAACTTACGTAACATCACTACATAGTATAAAACGAAGTTGCTTTCTCTATCCCTATGTATGCTTAAATCTTTAAAACTACGCAACGGATTATGACAGTTTTTGTATATAGATAGAATGATCAAAAGGAAGGTATATATAACATCTATTTAACGCGTGCAAAGCCGCGGGCAAAAGCTAGTTGGTAATAAAAGTCAGTCAGAACATGGAATTATCTGCGGTCACCGCGGTGGAATGTTTCAAATACTAATTTGGTTTAATTGTTAATAGCCAGCCTTTGAACGCGAACTTTTCATTGCAGTTTCAACCGCACGTGTTGTATTATAATGACGTTGTATTAAATTAAACATGAAACAAACTTTTAATTGCTGAGGTATAAACAAACAATATGGTTTCATTGTTTTACGGTTACGTTTTATCTATTTTATATTATGTTAAACTGTGTGTCTTGATCCGAAACACGTGTAAATAATTAACGCTAAGATCACTAAGAATGTCAAAGTATCACTTTATAAAAATCTAAAACATTTCACATTTTTCAATGTAAGAGAATCAATATACCTACCGAAAATTTGAATAGGTTATGTAAACGAAATAATATAAGCAATGGCAACAAATTTGTTGATTCTATTCGGCTAATATGCTTTATCTATAATAAATAAAACCCGTCTTTTGTCCCATTTATATTCAAGAATTCCAACTAAAAAATAAAGAAAATAATGCTTAACCGAGGCATTGATAGAACTATATAATAATAAAGTTATTTATTCATGCCGACTCACCAGACATGTTTTTTGCAAAATAATAAATAAGCATGAAATCTAATATTTTAGCAGTATAGATAGTTTTAACCCCTTAACTCTTGGAAACCTTTCGTTCCTCTTCTATAATTTTCAATTAACGATAAAGTAAAATTATCCGACTTGACGAGAAGATCTTCAGGAGATTCCTTCTAAGTTTTCCAGTTTAGATATTTATTAGTCTTCCTTAATTACAAGATCCCAGTATTGGGTATCTAAAACTTTTTCTTTAATAAATTGGATATTTCGTTTATTAATTAACGCCTTTCGATTCTCAAGGGCGTCTGGATTAATCTAAATTTACAGAAGTGATTTGTTATAATGAACTAGTAACCCGACGCGAAGTCAACTATGTTGAATATTCAGACAACGGCGTAACAAGGAAAAATTGCGTAGTTACTGAGAATATAATGTTCTGTATATTCTTAGTATTTTTTTCATTTTTGTTCACGTTCTTTGATTTCTTGTAATGTGTGGGTATGTATAGGCAGGTAAGAGACAAACGTAACATAACTGTATAAAGATTCCAAATATTTATGCAACTGTTCAGTGTTTCACGTCTTATCTGGTGAAAATATACACACTTTATTATAATTATACTTAACGGCGAAGGTGCAAAGATGATGAATAGTTATTTTTACAAAAAAGGTCACTGATATCCACTCCAGAAAAAAAATTGAGAAAAATGAGAACTCCCCTTGTCTTTTGAGAACGTCGGTTAAAAATATACCTTTATACAAAATGTACATGAAATTTAATTTTTTTGACCTTTTATTTTTCTTACCAATTTTTGTATCACTAAGCCAAGGTTACTTTCTTACATCAAACAGTTCTTCGTATCGATATTTAGATAAAATATTCAGTTGAATATATAACTATATATATATATATATATATATATATATATATATACTAGCTGCACCCGGCAAACGCTGTTCTGCCTTACTCTTATCATTTAGGGGTATGAAAAATAGATGTTGGCCGATTCTCATAGATACCGGATAAGCACAAAAAATTTCATCAAAATTGGTCAAGCCGTTTCGGAGGAGTATGGCAACGAAAACTGTGACACGAGAATTTTATATATATAGATAGATATATATATATATATATATATACACATATCACTCACCCATGTTTCAATGATACGGATCTGCATAGAAAACATAATGATATTAACGTTTTTTAGATAAAATACCTTTATTCCAAACACGTAATCCCGTCACCTGTAAGAAGTGGTCAAAGGACACGTACCTGGCTCAGTAAATTCAGTAAGCGTTCAAAGTGATAACGTTTATTATCTGTGATAGATATTGGACCAATCCTAGTATCCTAATAAATAAGGTTAAGAAAGTTGCAGACCATATTTGTTTAATCTTGAATGAGTTTCTACTTAAGTGCTGAAAAGTAATGTAATAAATGCATTAGATTTGGGTTCTCGTTTATTTAAAAGCAGATTTTCTTTTAGAATTGAGCGTACGGAAATATTACCCGAAAAGAAATCACGTTTACTTCTGTTGGATACCATTCGTAAATAAAGAAATTATAGTCAGTTCTATTTAATAAATTAAATTAGTATCTTTCTATTATACTTAACATTGCTAATGGAAAAAGTTCTGAATGATCTCTTTTGATAAAAAATGCAATTCTCTGACGCTTTTCTTTTTCATTTTATCTGCAAATATCTTGTCTAATTACATACAAGTTTTTAGTAATTTTAGGATGAAATCAGTTGTTTTATTTAAACCATTCCTTAGATATACATATATTATCATTATTTAATTTATATTATTAAGAATACACTTCGTAGAGCAAAATGTTAGCATCTAAATGTATTAAAGGTTTCGTATTGCGTATAACATAGTTTAGGCTCGTTCTAGTTCGTACATTAATAACATAATTATTATAATGCGATAAGTGGACCCTCATCATTAGCACGTCACGACTGCTTGCACTTTAATCATCCCTGAGCCGAAACCGACCGCTTATACTAGTCAACAAAAAAAACTTACCGCGAAAACGGTACAAAAAACCCAAGTAATGCACAGACACTTTCACAAGTCACAAAACAATTTAGGGTTTTCATCCACTTCACGTCACAAATGCTGTAGGTCACTATTTTTTTAAATTGTCACACCGACAAGCGTACACTTGATCATAGCTGGCCCAACTGGCTGGGGCGCCGCTACCGCGCGTGTCCTGCCCCCCGCGGCCCCACCCCGCGCACCTCAGCACAGGCAAATGGAAGTAAAGTATGCGCTGTAAGGACAGAAAGAAAAACGGATCTGCCTTTAGGATAAATAAGTTGGGTATTTAAATCTCGCTATGATAGAAATGCTTAATTAGAAGCGTGTACGTTACGCTAATTAGTTCCAGGCAGTTGAGGTTTAACGTCCGACTGTTTGTGCCTCGGAATAAATTGCGACTCTTAAAAGTTTTTGAGAGGCTAAGGGTGCTATTTGATAATTATTCATGGAGCGTTGTTTTTTCTTGAATTGAAATACTTTTCGCGGGCTTTATGCGGGTTTCGTTGTTTGTTATTCTATTTTTAAAATAGGTTTTTGTTTTTCAGTGATGCCATGATGATGACGTTTTTATGAGGTTGAATTGAGAAATCTTAAAATAAAGAAAAAGCTTTCTGTTGCTAAAGAGGAATATAATTAGTAAAGAGACTACGATTCAGATTTATATGATTATAATTTAAGAACAAAGTCTAAATTTATATGATTTATAACTTATATCAATAGGTATTCATGAACAAACAAAAAGTTAGTTATTCGTATATAAACAATAATCTGTTTTGGAATTTGGAACCAAGGTTAGTTACCTACACATTACCGTGACCAATATGAATGTAAACGTGTACGTTTGAGTTAATGTTGCGTATCAGTACAATACAAGTTTTATAAGGGATAAGATATAATCAATTATTATATATTTATTCTTAAATTATAATATACGGAATAAATAAATTGTTGTATTGCGCATTTTATGTGATGCAGTGAATAATTTTAATACAATAACTCTTAAACAATTAGATGGTGGAATTTGTTAATTGGCCATACTTTTCTATAAAGATCACCAGCCTCTCTGATCGTCCGGGTGACCATAAAGAATCACGCAAATCAGTTCAAACCACTTTACACATAAGTCTTTATTTATTACTTGATAACAAGTAACGCAACAAAAAATATACAATTAAATTGAGAACCTGCTTCGTATATTAAGGGCTAGTTATAAAAACGATAGATGCACATAGACAGTGCTATGATTAGGAATATATAAAAATTGATCTTTGATATGAATTCTAAATTTTGATTATATGTTAAGCTTACCAGTATTTTATCTTCACTCCCTTGATGGAGTATTTATTAATTTCTTATGGAGTGTATTTTTATATACAACTGGCATTCATGCATCGTGCAAAAATAATAACAACACCGAAATTATTTTTTCTTTATTTTCACAACTATCATCCCTACTTATTCATATCCCCTTCCATTATTATAAAATAACAACGTTCTTATAACTCATTCATAAAACCGTTTATACAATATATTTCCTAGAATTGGAAAAAAGGGAATTACACAGAGCATACAACATCTCTCTGAATTCCGAGCAAGAACGGC
>NC_052118.1:8180436-8203661 GCF_012273895.1 Zerene cesonia | reverse complement strand
ACGCAATATAAAAGAAAAGTCGCTATCAATCCATATTTTCTTTCAAAGATAATTTGTCTAGATTATATATGGGTTCATTATACCCTAATATGGTGGTTATATATTAGAAAAAAGTCACCGTTTCGCAATCACGCCATACAAATCTTCTCGGGGCATTGCCTAAATATTAAAGATACCTATAATAAATACTCATATAAGTACTTTAAAATTGAATATCTCACAAAGATCTACAAAAATTCTGCGTAATATATAACATCTACCGTTACCGTTGCCGTTGTAAAGATGATCTATTATTAAAATTAGTTTTTAATATTATCAAGGAACAAATAGTTGTATAAAAACAGCAAAAAACTTAGTGTCTTATAGTGCATTTAAAGTGAACCAAAATTGGCTTCTGCCGTATAATTTCGTTTCTTGGAAAATGTAACAAATTTAAAATTATTTATCGCTCGCAACGGGCGGTCGAAAGGGTTCTTCTTATTATACTGCATATTTTCTGTTATATTAGCCTCTAAAAACTTTTATATCATAATATATATATTGTTTAATTCACTCATAAAATATCTAAAGGTAATATATTAATACTGTAATAATATACTAGCTGACCCGGCGAACGCTGTTCTGCCTTACTCTTATAATTTAGGGATATGAATAATAAACCAATTCTCAGAACCACTCTATAAGCACACGAAATTTCATAAATATAGGTCCAGCTGTTTTGGAGGTGTATGGTAACCAACATTGTGACATGAGAGTTTTATATATAATAAGATACACTTATATACATGTGTCATGTACTAAATATTTAAATACATGACAAGACAGGAAAAATTATTAATTTGTTGAAATTTTATAATTTTAATATAGATCTCTGAATTCCGAGCAAGAACGGCCTTTTTCTAAGCCTTTAAGATCACGCTGGTCTCACTCGAATGTGCAAGTCAATTTCCTTAGCTTCTAGCTTGACCCACCCCACTAATAGGGATTACATCGAGACACGGGACTCCTGCGACTTCTTAATTGATTTATATGTATACGTTTGAGTCTTAAATTTATTGGATTGTGTTCGTGCATTGCGGCTTATCTTATAATCGTTTTAGTTAACGAACTCGAGATATTTATCGTTGGACAAATTTTTATACGTATAATTAAGGTTTGTTACAGTACCATTCAAAGTAAAAGCCTCTTTAAAATATACTGGAATACCTGGAATAAGATATAAGTAACTTTTTATCCCGATATTCCTACGGGATACCGTGAAACCGCGGGACGCAGCTAGTGAAGATATAAAAATGCATAATGTTCAAAATTTATTCAAGTTTTGAAAAAAATGTAAATAAATGGAACACTTTCCCTGTATTTTAATTGAACAGTGTTTTATGACATGCGTCGTAGAGCGTATTAGCGTCGTAGCAAGCTACGGTGTATCGTAGAACCGACATAAAAGCGTAGCATCGTAGCCTAAATTTATGAATGCTAAATAATGATCTAAAGTAACGCAATATAAAAGAAAAGTCGCTATCAATCCATAAAATCTAATCAAAATAGCAGTTCTTGAGATATCGCCATTCAAACACTCTTCAGCTTTATAATATTAGTAACTAGGGGCTTATACTATAATGCTATTATAAGTAAAAAAGATAAGACGTGACAAAATTGGTGCCTTCAGAGCGCCCTAAACACTATTCGTAATAAGATTTTAGATAGTATTCTCTCTCCTTGTTATAATTGTATTTTTATTTCTGAAATATCTTCAGTTCAACATATTTTTAAAACATCCTCTCAGCAAGCGGCATAAGTTGACCTTATTATAACGGATGCAGGATAAAATAGATTGTCGGTTATAACTAGGAAAAGTTTGTTTTCGCCTATGTAAAATATGAAGAAAATAACCTACACAAATAATGTAAGCTTAGAGCTATCTCAGGAACTGCGGGCCCGAATCGAGAAATTCTATCAATGTTAGATAGTCCATATTTTATGAAGGAGGCGGGGGCAGGCAGCAGTTAAATATATATACAGAATTATTTTTCGAAAATTCCAAAATAATATAGGTAGATTCCAAAGCATAATATAGTTATATTCACTCCATACTCGCACTACACATTTTCCTAACATTAACAAAAGTGAAAAGAAAAAAGAATTCAAATTGAAACTAGTTAAATATTGAAACTAGCGGAAAAATGGTCCGAAACGATATTAATGGATGCAGTCGCGTTCGATATAATCGTTTCGTTCAACGTTCGAGACTAGATAACTCGCTTGATTGAATTTAATTGATTATTCAATGTTAGGAATCAATTTTTAATCGACTTCGTAAAGAAGGCTCGTTGATTGTTTTTTATACGATAAAATGGGAAATAGGAAGCGTGATGCTAGTTCACTAGCACTTCTTCAAGATTTCTTAGAAGCTTTATTTGCCGGTGCTGTTTCAAACGGGGTTTTATTAGTGTTCTTACAACAGCTGTTTTTTTTTCAGTTGTCCAAAGGAGTGATACATCCCCTGTGTGTCACTCCAAATTCTAAAATTATACCAAATAATAACAATAATTCCCTACATAAAAAATTACATCAATCGGTTGAAATCCCACGACGTTATCCCGTAACAAAAGAAAAAAACACATAGGCGAATTTAGGACCTCCTTCCTCTGGAACGACGATTAAAAATCATTTTTAATTGATAACGTTATTTTTGACTTAAACTTTGATGATAAAACTCGTGTTAACTATGTTCTCATATAAAGGTAAAGGGCACTAAAAATTACATCTATTTGACACAAATCACATAACATAATATTTCTTAAACATTAATCATCCAGGGTCCTGTCGACAAAAATACAATGCCAATTATCAAATTTCTGAAGAACCCTACCAATAGGGACCATTGTTAAATATGACTTTATCATAATAAACCTTACAGCATAAAATAATGTTACACAAAATAATATAAATTACTCAAAACACATCCTTAATTATAACGAAGCTTGCGGTTTGACAATATAAGTACACGTAACAGTTCCAAGACACTGTTATAACCACAAAACACTTAAAATTACTAACATGTGATCTGGAACATGTGTGTCATTTCCTCAATATCCAACCAGTGCGGCCTATGAGCGTCAAATAAGATAGACACCATATTGTATAAGAGGATGTGGTGTAGATAATACTGAATAAACAAAATCATTTCTTATAAAACATTTTGCTTCAGAGTGTATAAACACGTATTATATCTTTATTTTTTACGTAACCATACACAAACTGTATCCTAATTTTCAAAAATATGTCTCTGCATTCAATCGACTTTCAACAAGTAGTTAATCAATTTGTCTGTATTTTTACCTGATTGTTGACTCATAATTTTTAACTGTTAAGCAATTTTTATGCTTCTTTTTTATTTGAGAGCTGGTGCTCCCCATGTGGTCCAATTTAATTAATATAATAATTGTCTTGTTCTGATAATTTAAAGGTATTTTTTAATACTTATAATAAATACTTTCGCAGATTCACTTCTTAACTCATTCTTAACTCATTCCCTGATCTCTAGCAAGTTGTTTAGAACATGTCTTTTAGAACGATCAATATATTCAACCATCCATTTGAAATATCGCTTCTACCAAGCAGAATCATTCGTTCGTTCGTACTCAACGATAACATGTATAAATAGGAATTGTTTGTAAAATCGCTGCCCCACACAACAAAATACCACCCTATTAACTGTTACATAACAGGTCGCAACCTACTGAGACGTAATAATACCACTGGAACAGCGATACAAGCTGGCGGAAATTAACAGCTTTTAGCTGGAGCGAGGCGGAGGGCACTGCATTTATCACCACCAAATATGAACGTATTGAGGCAGACTGCTACGTTCAATTAGTTCGAGGAATCTTGCATATTGCATTTGGCTTATTAGTTCTGCATCGCCGATCGAAGAACAAGTTGGTCTTGGGATAGTTGGCTAAATTGCTAGCGGATCCTTGGACTGGACCGTGGAAGATATATTTTGCACTCATTTTGTACCGACGTTCAAAATTTGGATTTATTTGCAGATAGTATGTTTTCCTTGACTACGATGATAATTAAAGTTATAATGACATAATAAATGATTCATTACAGAACCTATTTTACGAGTATACAACTCATGTGTTAAACAGCTCGCTAATTGGCGAATTAACTTTATAAATTCGAAATGACTGTACTCCCCTATCCTCTTGTCTTACTCGAGAGATCTTTAAAATACTCAACAACAGTACAGTCTACGTATATCATAAGAATGCCTATTAAAATTCAACTTTCACATATAGCTACACGACCCCACTGTTACAATAAGTATTATTTAAACGTGAATGATTTACGAAAAGATTTACAACAACCCACGAGAAATAGCAATTGCATAAAAGGTTAATAATATTTGATTTCCGACGTCCAAAAATTATTTGTTAATTTCTGTTTTTTTAGATTTCAAATATTGCAATAGAATTTTCAAACGATCCGTTTTTATATTTATTTAGGATAAAAATAGTTTCAGTTTCATCTGCCCACAGGTGAGTGAGCAAAGCTAATGCAACATTCGTGTAATCCATGACTAGCGCTTTTGCATTACTTTGTACATTGTTTTAATATTGCTACATTAATCTTGATTGGGCTAACATTTACTGGTAATAGTTTGGACTATGTTTATCGAAACCAGCTTATACTTTGTATGGAAAAGCGATTAATTTTTGATCTATGTCTAAATATTCAGACATGTATATAAATTTCAGTAAAGCTAATTATTTTCACGATTTTCACGACAAGAATTCCATATACACAGATGTTTGCCTTCTAAAAAACCCAATCGTCTGTGTATATGAAATTATAAAGAGCCTTTATACGTTTTAAATTCTTTTGGATTCAAAGGAAATTGGAATTGCCGAAATTCCAGGCAATTTTGTACTAATTGGTGCATAATTTGGAGTAATTTCAGAGGGTTCACTTAACTCTATTATCTCGACCCAGTACTGATCGTGGTGACGTTAATTTACTGTTGACCGAATATAATTAGATTGGCAATATAACTATAAGTTGTTTAAAAAATACTACCTTTTCTCTCATATCAAAATGTAAGTAATAAATAAGAATTAGTATGAACTGTTTTCATAAATTTAAAACACTCAATTGTACGATCCAAAATCAACAAAGTAGGATGCTATGTGTTGAAAGTGCGGCCTTATTGCTACAAAGCAATATCCACCAGTCAACCTTATTAGTGAGACTGTGTGATGCAATGGCGCATGCATATTGTTCTTTATTTATTTTTTTATTGTAAAGTGTCATAAGTAATTTATAACCTACCAGGTGCTCCCCGCGGTTTCACCCGCGTGAGTCCATATCCCGTAGAAATATCGGGATAAAAAGTTGCCTGCCTCTATGTTATTGCAGTTGTCCAGTTGTCTACGTACTAAATTTCACTGCAATCGGTTCAGTAGTTTTTGCGTGAAAGAGCATGAAACACACACACACATCCTTAAAAACTTTCGCGTTTATAATATTAGTGGGACAGTAGGATAGTAAACTGATGTTCATATATGTTTAATTGTCTACCGCAAATAGACACAGCCCTAAAGAATTATAATAGCCAGCTATGTATACTGTAGACATTCTATTTTTTCAACCCAAGAGCTTGCAACGTGAAGATGGAAAATTCTAGCACACTCGAGAACGCTCGACGCTCGTAAAAGTCCACTGATCCCATTCAGTTTCGTCAACTGCAAAATGCATTTCCATTTTGAATACTAACTATAAAGTTTGCGCAATTTATGATAGCCACCGATGAGCGCGTAGAAAACTTTTCATCTAAATTAGATTAAATTAGAGTTAGCCATAAAATGCGTCTAGTTTATATGGCCGTTTGTTATTTGTGAAATATAGTTTGCGAGTTTTAACGAATGTGGGATATCTTAAATTTTATATCGGTTTCCAAGTTTTTAATGTTTTTAACGACTTTGATTTGAATTTCTGTTCTCAATCGTAAAATACGAGTCAACCCAGATCTGAAGATAAAATTATTTAAATGTTTTCTTCATTTGATTTCTTTATTATACTTTTTTAATAGATTCTCCTAAATATAACAAGTCGGGGTTCGAGACCGGGCGAGCATGCAGGAAATAAATAGATCTGCACATATGAATAACATCACCACTGCTTAAAACGGTGAAGGAAAACATCGTGAGGAAACCGGTATGTCCGAGAATCAAAAAGTTCGACGACATGTGACATCTGCCAACCCGCACTTGGCCAGCGTGGTGGATTATGGCCTGAACCCTCATAGAAGGCCTGTGTCCCAGCAGTGGGAACATATATATGGGCTGATGACGAACGAGCGAAATATAATAAGCAAGTAACCCTTTCAAAAATTCTTTGAGTTTAATAATGTAATATCTACAATTTTCCTGAAATTTTTTAAATTGAAGGCCAGTATGAATTGTTAAGTAACATGAAACTTGATTAACAAAAAACTAGTTACAGTGTAAAGATGGAACGATATCTAATTCGAAAATTCATAGATGTCTATATGATCATTTCCTCGTACTGTAAATGTTGCGTAACTGTATGTTTACGATACAGAGAAAGCTTAATTACATGTTGAATTTCGTGAATTGTCGTAAAGGGAAGTAGAAACTTCAAATTGTTTCATGAATAAACAATGCGAATAATGTGCATTTAGAATCTCTGTATTTTGTTTTAATGCCATTTTTAAACTAAAAACTAAACTGCCCTCAAACAGTCATAATAAGACCAAATATAAATACAACCTTACGGCACCAGCTTTTGTACATAAAAAAGATGTTTAAAATTGATTCACCCAGTTGAAAGTGCGGCAACACTCCCAAAAGAAATAGTGGCTGACTGATGGTGGAAAAATATAGTAATGACTTAAAGAAATTACATGATACTTTTAAAAGGTGAATTTTGTAACAATTTAAATTTATATTATTCAACCAACAAATTTATAAAAAAAAATTAAAACGGTTAAGTGAAAAATACGTTCGGACAAATTAAGCCTTCAAAGCGTGGTTCTAGCGTTTGAAAAGTATTTTCAAAAATATCTAGATCTCTAATCTCCAGGTGCGTATCAACAGACGTTAGTAACTGTATCAGATATGTCTAGCCACGTTGCTAGGTAATTAGGTCAATGAGTATTACGATCGGTCGTCAATATTTTCCTGGCAAGGCTAGATTTTCTTTTGGCCTAATTAATGTCTGAGTTTTTATTTGAATGTACCTCATTTTTTGGAAAATTGTGAAAGATTTGATGAATAACTGTATGGAAATATTACTTATAGATTGGGAATATTAAAAACTAGATGTGCCGCTCGGTTTAACCCGCGCGCGAACCTTCGGGGAAAAGCAAGTATTTATAAAGCTATAGCTTATGTGTTAATCTGATACATAAACTATATAAATCTGTTCAGTAGTTTTCACTTGACAGAGCAACAAACATAAAACCATACTCACAAATTTTCAAAATAAGATGGAGAAAATAGAATATTATCTTATATTACTTCTTACTGACATTATACGATGGTGTTATACCAAAAATCAAAGAAATATGTCAAGTAATTGTGTTTATATATTCTTAATATATAAACAGAATGATTAAATAAATAAATATAGACATACAGATGATAGTATCAAGTAATAATATTATTTATTATTATTATATTTCCCGCCTTTCAAGATTTTTATCTACATAATGTTCATGCCAAAAATTTTACGGACATATTTGGTAAAGACAATATTAGCTGTTTTAGCTCTATAACATAATTCAATATTCATCCGTATCCTCACCTTTCCCAGTCCATTCTAATCTTCCCGTCGTTAATTCTTTCCTTATCCTTATCCCTTAATAGTTGGAAACGCATTAGCAGCGGCCGCTCCTATGCTAGCCGTTACTATCGCTTACCATCGGGCAAATCACAGGTGCAGTCGCTATTACATAAAAATAAAAGAAACGCAATATATCTTTTTATGTTCCGAAATCCTACTAATATTATAAATGCGAAAGTTTGTAAGGATGTGTGTGTGTGTTTGTAGCTATTTCACGCAAAAACTACTGAACCGATTGCAACGAAATTTGGCAACTTTTATAATATTTTATCCCGATATTCCTACGGGATACGGACTTACTCGGGTGAAACCGTGGGGCGCAGCTAGTCTACTATAAGATAGAAGCAGTAGTAACTGTGGATTTTTCCGGATAACTCAAACTCAAACTCCGTCGTGTTTCGACGAGACAAAAAGAACATTCTGCAATCTTAAACCCTTATACCTATGTTGGCCTATTTTTCATGTATAAATTATTACATCGCTATCTATTTATATCACAACTAGTGATTTTTTTATTTTATTTGAGGGAACATATCATAATTGTGAATCTTTAACAAAAAGTCGGGTAGAAAATCTTCTTCGTGTACATACCTACCACTCAACAAAGGAGATTCAAAATTCAAAAACTATTGCATTCACCGAGACCGATAGTTCATTTTAAAATGCAGCTACAACAACTCTTAAAAATATCACATAATAATTCAATAGCGTTAAGCGATTCCCGCTCAAAGGAATACCAGCCTAAGCCTGTTTGCAAAAGAATTCATTTTTCTTTGTCGGGGTTTCGTCTCATCAATTTTAAGAGGGCCTTTGTATGCGGCAGTTTGCTAAGTACATTATGTAAATGTAACGTTGGAGGCTGTGCCGGACGATCCCAATAACCACACCCATAGTATTAGCTACAAGTAAACAGGTCCAAAATATCGGCTATTGAGTTATAGAGCGTGTTTTGATATGCTCTTTACGTTCGCTATAGTATGCGAATATTTGCCCTATTGTATTATGATAGGCTATTCTTATATATGGTTTTTATGCAAATCATGCTATATATAATAGCCGCTCGTCCCGGTTCCGCTCGGATATTGAGATTCCTGTTTTATCCCAAATTTCATCAAAATCCGTTCAGTTTCAGCGTGACTGAAGCATAAGCATCCAAACAAAAAAAGTTTCACATTTATA
The DNA here is from genome assembly GCF_012273895.1 of Zerene cesonia. Classification (NCBI taxonomy): domain Eukaryota; kingdom Metazoa; phylum Arthropoda; class Insecta; order Lepidoptera; family Pieridae; genus Zerene; species Zerene cesonia. The sequence goes on along the minus strand of NC_052118.1, from coordinate 8,194,610 downwards.
ATATTAGTGTGATTTGTACAGAAGAGGTTACCAACGCCTCTGGGTGAAGGTTCCTGTTTCCAAAATCAGACCAAATAGCAACAATATCCTTTCAAACATAAAAATAATTACGCATGAAAACCTAACGCAGTTATTGTATAACAAAACCATTAACGAGAAATACTTACGATGGTATTGAAATTTTTAAATGTTTCTCATATTTTTTATTATTCCTGGATTTATTTTTTATTCATAATCATTTATTGTACAAAAAGAAAAAATCTATACAGTAGTCAGACAACCTGCGCTAGGCGGTAAAGGGCAATAAAATAAATTTAATATGTTTTCTATAATGAATCAAGGTATAATAAGGTCTATATTTTCAAGCATATAAATTTAATATAAAAAACAATGATACCTCCGATCCACGTATATTCCACTCATATTACTATTTCATCAGAAACATTTTCAATATCCAAACGTAAGTAACCTTTATTTATTTTCTCCGAAGCGAAGAACGTGCGAGGGTAGTTTTAATTTAGTAGGACTTTGCCCGATCTCCGTGGGGGCTAGGATTAAAACTCTTGTGAACATGACTTGCCTTTATGAATTTTATATCCTGGCCGAACATGCCGCCCTAGTACTTTTTATCCGAAATCAGATGGCAGTTTAATTAAAAGTTATTAATCTGCTTGTAATTTGAATGATGCTAACTATGAACTAACTTTAATGTGCGCTTCATTGTACTCTGTTTGAATTATAATTATATTATTGCCGTATTTTAATATGTTATTTACAGCGTAACAACGGCTAATCATATATATATTTATTTTATTTTTATGTCATAGCGGGCAACTGAGCTGGTGGTTCGCCTGATGGTAAACGATCACCACCGCCCATGAACATTCGCAGAGGCTAAGGCCTCTGACGATACGCTGCCCGCTTATAAGGGATAAGGGATGAGGAAAGGATTGATGAATGGAAAGAAGGAATGGACTATGAAGGGCTAGGAGAAGGAAATAGTTTTAGGAAATATTTTATTCAGATCAGTGAGATGGCCACATTATGATTTTGTTTGGCTAAAAATTGCTATATCATACATCCGATATATTTGCCAATTTGACCTTAACCTTTCAGACCTCGCTCTCGTACAATGAAAACGTATGAAGCCTATATGTTAATATTAATAATAACCTCTTTGAGTACCGAATTTATTGAATCGGTTCATCGTTCTTGTAAATCAAGGAGTAACATAAAAATTGTCACGTAAAATATAGATTAGGTTTCGACTCCTAAACTTTATGATTACCTTATAACTTTCTAAGAATCACAAGTGCAAAAATAAAATTATGTTCCATGCATTATTAGTTAATAAATATGATAGTATAAGCGTATTTATTTTATGCTTGGATGTAATGTTTCAATTCAATAAAACATATTTTTATTCATGCACATAAATGACATTTCTTCTTCTATTTAACATCCTTATTTTCATTGAGCTTAATTAAATGAAACATAACAGATAACATGTTTCAATTTGTCTATTATTACATGGTGGAAACATCAAATTAAAATCAGTTTAAGAAATAATTAAACTAACTTTATGAAATACGACAGCATACCAAGAGGCAGTCTTAAAAAGACAATCACTTACGTAGTAGACTCAACACTTTCCGAAGTTAGTAAATAAGTACCTACAACATAAGTTCTGGCGCTATCCGAGCGATAAGTCGGTTTAAATTAAAATCCTGCCTTTCATCCCCTTCCTTGGGTTTTGAAAAGTTTTTATTTCAAAGAAGGAGGGAGTCTTTGCGAAACGGAACTTTATAAGCGATTTTGAAGGAATGTCATGCCAGTTCTCTTGCTGTGCTCTTTTCAGCATTTATGATTCTCAAGTTGTCCTTTTGTATATTTCATATTAATATCGTTTCTAATTTAAATGCGAATGTTAATACGCCTGTCTGTCAATCGCTTCTTGAGGCCTAAACCACTGTACGGATTTAGATGAAATTTGGCACCAAGATAGCTAGCTTGATGCTCGAGTAAGAAGATAAAATAGATTTCAGATGACAGAACATCGACAAAGATTTTATATGACAAAGATATTCTATGACGCTGAATTGTATTTTAATTGTATACTACGCGATAACATATCGAGACAAACAAAGCGACAATTCTCTGATGCGCTCTAAGTACGCGTTCTATCTAACAACGCAATCAATGTAAAAAAAAAATCAATAAAGATAACTTTCACATAAATATTTGAATCTCTCAATATATACTAGCTTTCCGCCCGCATAGTCAAAGGATATTCACTTCGGAATAATATGTTTCATCGCAATTAAAAGTACCTATGTATAGAATCACATGAAGCCAAAATAACGGGTGGCTTCTATTGCATTAGGGACAATTGCGTTATAACAAACTATATGGATGTTTTGGAATAGTGAGCAGTAAAACAATGCACCACGTACCTTTAGAGATGCTGTAATATTCGATGACTTTCACGTCAATTTTCCGATTTGCGATACACGTGTTTTCGTGGGTCAGCGCTCGCGCACTGTGAATTGAGCGACCCGGTCGAAGGTGAAAGTGTCGTGGTGCTTGACAGTTGCAAATAGTTTGACTCTATCTATATATCTATTGATGCTCTATGCCAAATATCGATACCAAGACCAAATTATACGGTGAGTAAACACTATGACATTTTGTATGTGGTAGTCGAGCATGCTTCGGAATTGGGCCAGCTCGCACCGGGGAAGTACCACATACCCACCGAAGACCGGTGTGAAATAGCATTCTGCTGTGTTTCGTTCGGCGAGTGGGGGAGCCAGAGGCCCATGTCCTTTTCCTTACCCTTCCCAGTCCTTTCCTTTATTCCTCTCGACAATCCTTTCTTAATCTCTTCCCAATTTAAAGTCGGCAATTCGTAGAGGCGTAAGGTCTGCAATGGATCTTATGCCTCTCCAAATGTTCATGGGCGGTGGAAGCGCTTACCATCTGGCGCCCCACCAGCTCCATTGCCAACTGTGACATAAAAAAAAATTCTAGCCTCCTAACTATCACCAGAAACCTATCTGTCCCTTACTATCACCACAAAAACCATATCACATAACCAGCTCCATTGCGACATGAAAAAAAACACAATAGACCCTTTTGAATTTATAATATTAGGAATTCCGACTTTAATAAAACTTAACGCTTTTCTATAAATAATAGTACAGCATAATTGTTATTATTCCCTCTTCATACAACAAAACAATATTTACCAAAATCGTTTAAAAGACAGTACATTATACATCGTATAACAAGGTCTCAATACTCACAACATAACCGACGAGCAAAAGCCAATCGATACTACAAATTAACTACCAACGAACCAAAACAAATGTTTGCTAATCGGCGATATGTAAACAATAAACAAGACAAATTAACCGGCAACAAACAACTAGGAGTTCGAGTAATATCCAACAATCTTGCGGTTGCAAGTATAGAAACTTTGAGGTGTCGAGATTTGTGACACCTTTGGATAACTGAGCTGTGTGGTTTGTATGTAACAGTAGCAATCCGCTCGCGGCTATGCCTACGTATTCAAATAAAATACAGACAGTTCGAGATTCTTCTGGAATAGTTCCCATTACCGTGGGATTTCAGGAATAAAGACTATCCTGTGTGCTTTCTCGCATCTTAAATAATCTCTGTAAAGATAGGCAGGGACAGACAGAGTTAATAGCGCATTAATAAATAAGTATTGATTATATGGCCACTTTGGATTGTAAACTCCATCGATAACTGTAACAATAAATTAAAAAAATTAACAACAGCCTTAAAAAAGTGTAATGATACCATGTTGTTCGCTTGATATACAATTTTTTTGAGTTTTTGTCAAATAATAAATGAAGAATAGTATGATAAAAATAAACACTTCATATAATATAGACTTGGAATGTCAATAAATAAGTAAATTATGAGAAGCAGTCTAACTATAAACCTTAAAATTAAAACAGCTTCTCTACCTTGAAGCAGTTAGTCAAAATTGTGTCTAAAAAACCAAAATATATAGAATTTTCTTTCACACGCCTTTAAAATGGCCTTTCTCTTGGAAAAGGGTCTTAATCCCATGTCATAGCAGAGCACAAATAACATCAATTTTGCTCATTGCATATCTCTAGGGAATATAGGTACTACCAACTCCGGGTTGGACCTGAAAACTGTAGCTTTTTTTCAACCAATTCCGCCCATGATCCTACCAGCATTTCTAAATCGTAATGCTTACAATTAAATTGAAAACATCAGTCATGTTTTTAGAATACTCGTATTTCCACTGCTTGATCACTGGCTGTACACATTAGATGACTATGAAACATTTTTATCAAATTTCGCACTTTCATAACTGCTAATAAGTATTTATTCCGTAACAAGTATTTGTTTAAAGAAATATGTAATGATTATTTAATGTGTTAAATTCTCAACAACTTTTATGTAATCTGAGACTTAACCCTTTCAACAATCACTTCTTAATGTGTATAATAATACAAAATTATCAAAATCCCAATAGAAATTTGTAAACAAGGCACTCCTGATTCTTCGAAGCAAACTAATCCACAATATTCAAAATAAAATTCCTGGAAAACACATTGCTAGCTTAAGTCTTCTTCACAGATACTCATTACAGAAAATAAACATGCAAAATACTAGACCAAAATATTCTACCTAAAATAATAATAGAAAAGTGAACGTATTCGCATTTATTTCTTTATATTTGTACGATATGTTTTTATTTTCATCCGATTTTTTTTTTTTTGATTTCATCAATTTATTTACTACCTATTGGTATAACCATGTAATCGATATATTGGCATTATTAAAGATCAATCTGTAAAATGATATTTTATAAAAAATATGAAAAAATAAATAAAAAAGTAATGAGGGAAATGTAAAAAATAAATAAAAAATACTGTTCACCCAGAAATAGCTTAATATACAGGTAAGAACAAATTCATATTAGTCGCTGTAACAGTTGATATATAAAATTACAAATTACCTATATACCTACATACAATTTGTTATTTAAGAGAAAAGAATATTGTATTTTTTAACGCATTAAATAACAAGTAACCTTTAGCCTATAGGTTTAAGGCCCGTTATATTTGCAAGAAGTCACTTAAGACTAAACTGAATGAGATTCAAAACTCAAAGCCGAAAGAAAACAAATAAAAAGCTCTTTAATATATCCCGGGGAGCGCGTAACTTGTAAAATTATGTCGTGAAGGCTTTAGATGGGTGTTAAAGGAAGAAATGTTTACACTGGAGCTAAGTCCAGAGTCTGGTAATTAGTTATCTCTTTACATTGCTTCAAGCGACCTGTAAATTGGCTATATAACTGTAGTTAAGCTTCCCAGGAGATAGTCCACTGTGCTTTGTAAAGTCAATATTGTTGCTGTAAATAATTTTCATAGTTTCTTACGCTATTAAAGTAATGAAAATAATTTCTACAGAACTGTGTTCGTGCATTTTAATATGTAACCAGTTATTTAATTACTTATTTGCGTTACGATCTGCCTTACTTACATTACGTGACATAAGGTAACAGAAAAATGGCAAGATATAATCTAGAAGACTGTTGTCATTTTTTTTTTTAATTTAGCGTTTTTGTATGTGACAAATTAAACTAAACTTTCGCAATCCTTTTGAATGAATCATTGAAACAATTTTGGGATAACTGTGCTGAAAATATCTAACTTACGGGAAAAAGGTTAACACACCCACGTAATACTGTATGATACGCAGAAGTAGGTAAATTAATTTATATTTCATTAAAGGCACTTGCCTTTTCACCCACGCTCATGCGTGAGTGAAACATACCTGCCAGAGGCAGTCTGCGTGATAAACCTCGCTTCTAGGGTCCAAAATATAGTCGTTAAAAAGAACATAAGGCCAATAAACAAAACTAGATCCAATAACCAATGCCGTGTATTGACAGCCATTTCCACGTTCTAATCTGGTTACAAAAATTATGGACGCATTCCGAAACATATAGCCGTGTGACAAATCGAATCCATAAATATCCCGAACGGTCCGAACCTTACCGTTATAAATTTAGAAATGTGCCCCAAAAACAAATTCTGTGACGCAGAATGACAGTGATCGGATCGATTGACTACTTCAGTTTACGAGTTAAAATGGAGTGTGGATAATATTGATTACGTTTAAATATAGAATGTCGAATTGAGGCTATTGTTTTATTTATCTGTGGCGTACATAACAGTCTTCAAGTATAAATATTTAATTTATATAAATCGGCCCACCGCCGCTGGGAGTTAGAGTGAGGAGACAGATGGATCAGGTTCTTTAATAATTCTTTTTATCCAGCAATATCTTAATTGGAATTTTAGGATATTGGGTATGTGCTATCTATTAATGTTTTTTTTTTAAGATATAAATTGACCTTAAAATAAATAAGAAAAGGTAAGTTGGAAAGATATGTGGAAATATTAATTCGGTTCGATATAATATTATCTTTCAATAATAAAATTGACCATTTCTTATTGGTAGACTTGTAAGAGAAATGTAACTGTACGGATTTTTTTTGCCGTAAATTCATATTTTATCATAACCGGGCATTACGTAAGATACCAACAGCGAATACTCCGCAATATTTGAGTTTCGACGATTTCATTCTCGTTTTATAGGTGCGAATAAATTCAACAGTACGAAAAGCACTACCAGGCAACATCTGTTTACTTGGTTAGGCTAATGTTAGCCCTGTATCCTTCACTTTAGAGTTCAATTTGAAACGCTGTCGATGCACGATTTACAACCATTGCTAGAATATTTTTTGACAAATTATTTCATCCCATTTACTTGACAAAGTTATGTACGATAAAAGTATCATGTTTATTTTTAACGTTAATAAAAAGTATTCAGTGGTGGTTTCAAAGTTAATTATAGTTATTATAGAATTTTTTGACATTTTATGTTATTAATTTCGAGAACTCTTTACAAAAATATATTGTTAGCTGTGCGTTTCCTCTGAATTTATATTTAGTTTTATTTTTATGAGTAAATAAATAATAAATTAAATTCAATATTCATATTTTCCAATATATTTAGTTAATCTTTCATAAATATAAGATAAGAGAGTTTGTAAAACACAATATTTTTTAGTTGTTGAAGACAATTACTAGGTAATTGAATCTATGAAATTCATTTTTGCCCCACATTTTACAAACTTACAGTCAGGCCTCTTAGACAGTAACGAACGAACGAACATATTATAACAATTTTTTGTGACCGACACCGAAATTTAATGTGAAATCAAGTTTCTTACAAAGAAAAAAGTGAAAAAAAAAATAACAAACACGTTGACATCCATTACTAAGTATAAAATTGTATCTTTTTTGTAATGTCATAGTGTGCAACTGAGCTGGTGGTTCACCTGATGGTAAGCGATCCCCACCGCCCATGAACATTCGCGGAGGTTGTGCCTCTGCGGATGCGCTTCCCACTTTTAGTAAGGTAAGGAAAAAGGAAAGGATTGACGACTGCCAAGCAGGAATGGACTGGGTCGGGTGGGGAAAAGGAAATGGACCAATACAAATCCAAAAAAGGAAATTTGTCAAAACGGCTTTAGATACTTTTATGTTTTTAGTCACAAACATCCAAATAGCAAAACCGGTACAGACAGAGTATTAATTTTCAATCAATGTAACAGCTCACCTAGCTATTTACTTAACTCTAAAGCCAGTATCTAGCTATCTGCTAACCGGACTAACTTAACATTATATCCGGAGCTTATTCTGGATAAAAGCAATTTTCCAGCTTAATACCTGTCATCGCTACTTTATCTTGAATGAAAAAGTGCTTGTAATTGTTTTCACTATATAATTGTTTTGTATAATTGTTATGTATCAAAAATTTCTTATACAAAATGTAACTAACTGGCGGTCACTATTTTAATATTAGAGTGATTATTTTTATACTACTTTTAAGAGTAATATTTAATATGATAGCACTCATAAGGACAAGATAGCACTTAAAATGCAAAGTATACGCTTCTACAATAGAATTCCTCATAGTATTAAATCGTTTAGTAGTGCTAAATTCAAAACTATATTAAAAATGTATTAAAATATATTAACAACAGAATAACACATATTTTTTTATATAAAACGTCTTAATTATGAAGAGCAGTAAAGTTTCTATTTAATAGACAAAAGCATCGCAAAGATATTTTTAAAACCAAACAGAACTTACTAACACGTACCTATTTAAAACACAATAGCAAAAGTTCATGAACATCGTTGGAGTTGGCAAAATATCTCTTCAGTTAATCGGAGTCATTTAAGTGAACGTTTTTGCAATTTGCCCTGATGCTGCTTCAGCAAAGTTCTTGACGTACCTTCGATTAAAGAAAATCACAACTGCTAAAGTTAGCAACCATTGTATTCAAAGGCCTTAAAAAAATAACCGGGTTACGGGTAAGATATGAAACAATGTAAATTGTATTGAATTGAAACTGTACTGTTACTGTAAACTGTAAGTGTACTTCTAGTTGAGTTCAATAGTATTTAACAGTATTTAAGTAGCAGAAGAGAAATCGTATTTATTGGTGTATAGACCAAATATAATTTAATGCTTACAGTTTTAAGAATGCCACCCACAAAGGCATTTTATACAACATACTTGAATCACTATATCTATTAAGAAAACCCATCAAAATCCATTGCGTGATTTTAAAGATTTTAGCATACACAGGGACAAGGGGACAGACAAAGCGACTTTGTTTTATACTTTGTAGTAACGTTTTAATCGGTGTATCTGGTTTATGATACAATAATAAAAATACCCATCAATATTTGCTCAATATAAAGTTATAAGTATCGTATTATAGAAATCAGGAAATGAATTCTAAACTACTAAACTAATTAATATTTTGCTTAAAATTTTATAAAGAATACATATCCTTTACGTTATTAAATACTTGCCGTTGTATGTGCATTAATTGAAAGCTGATATTGTTTACCAGAAATCCATCGAGAGAACCAATAAACAGTAACTTCTCATATAACACGATAAAAATACGTCTTTCGCTATTGTTACCAGTATTTATCATTCATCTTTGAACTTTAAATCCGCTTACAAAAAAAGTTATTTTTGAATACTCAATAAAAGTTTAGGCTGGGTTCAAGCCGTTTTTGTCTGATTTTCCGACGATTAAATTAAGGCTTCCATCCCGTTACGCCTTGTACTCTTCCCTTTGTTTTCATTCCAACAAAAGACGCACCTTTCAAAGGAAATCTAGTAACCGTGTTATGTAAATTAGAAACAGGAGAGACTTCTCTACATTGTGACGCGTTGTGGTATGTAGCTTAAATAATTCATCATTTTGTCAGCTGCAAAAATGTCACATAGTTGTATATGTCATTTTACTTTTCCTCTATCCCCGGTCTATTTCGTTACAATTTTTCGAGTTTTGATTGTGTTCTAAAAATGGAGGCACTCGAAGAAATATATTGAAAGAAGTTTATTTTCAATTAGTGATAAGAAATCACAAAATTCTAATGTTCCCGTCACTTTCACGAAATAAATCTGAATTCTAATGTCATTCCGCTCAATTCCTATTAATATATAATAAATACAAACGACTTCCCTTCGTTAAGCTTTCACAAATAACAATAAATAGTAAATGCAAATAAGTATGGGGACAGGATATCACGCATTAAAATCAAATAGACGTGAACGAAGTGCGCACAAAGCCAGTATTAATAATAAGTCCATTTCGAAAGTTTCTGAAACAAAAAATAGAGTATACAACATAAAAATTCAAGAGACAATAAAAATGATGTTTAGTCCCATTACGCCAGCTTCATACCACACCACGATTCGTGTGTGCATAACAAAGTATTCGCTTTTATTGGTGTAATATACGCGAGCACTCAATTCACTTCGTACTGGAGCCTTAATGAAATTTTTTCTGATTACTGCCTATTCGTGAATCTACTCGTTACCCTATATTCATTAGAAATGTACGAGTTATGATAAAATTTTGGTTGGAAATTGAAATTGCGAGCACATGTCGTGTACATATATTTATTGAACATATGTGGTTATATTATCAAGTATTTAATTAGAAATGGACATATTGAATATATGTGGCTATATTATCGAGTATTTAATAATGGACATTCTTTAACAGCATCTCTCTTTAGACTTTAGAGATTATATCAATATTGAACGTTTCAATAATTATATAAACGGACATTAACAAGGAAATCATACTGCAACGCAGGCTGCGTCGTCACCAGTAATCAAATGCAATTTTACTTCTTTGAAAAAACATCTTTTATTTGCAGAAATTACAGCGTAGAAAAACAATAAAATGGATAATGCATTATTTTTATTATTATAAAACGATTTATAATGATTAAATGAGTTCGGCTAGTACCTTTTTTTGGGTGGGGAACTGTTGTACACATACCCACGGTCCCCGGGGGAGGTGCCGTGGTTAATGGTTATGTCGGATTCCTACCGATTAAGTTCCACTGTTTTTTGTCGAACCACGGGAGCTGGTTATTCAAATGACCTAAATTTTGTATGATAGAGCGGGTAACCCAGCAGGTGGTTCGCCCGACACTAAGTGATTATCACTGCCCATAAACGTTGCATAGGCAGAGCTTGTGTAAATGCATTGCCGATGTCATGCGTTGTCGCTTTTAATGCGGTAAGAGATAAGGGAAGAATTGAAGGCAGGGGTGAAGGAATGAACTATATAGAGTGGAGAAAAGGATACAGGCTTATGGTTCCCTCAATGAAATAAACACAGATACACTATTCCTTTTAACTACTGAGTTAAATTTGATTATTATATTATCTACAAAAAGTTTTCCAAAACGAAAATAATCATTGTTATTATCCCTACTAATATGGCCAAAGTGCTATACCTATTTGTTTGACATAACCACTTATACACGACCCTAACACCGAACAAATAATTAATACCGCAAAATCCAGATAAGCTCTGGTAAAAGAAATAGGTTTTCCACTCCAAGTTCTCTGAATAAATTTAATAGATCTCGGCGCTATCTAGTGTTCAATTAGGAATACAGAATAAATTAAATCAAACGTCCTGTTTACGGAGTAAGCACATTATTTAAAGGGAGGATAATGGCCAAATCTATTGAAAAATAATACGTGTTTGTTAATAAGCAGTGTTAAATGAGAAGAGATTTTATATTGCAGAGAAGAAAAGATAAGTCTTTCAACTGAAGCTGGTCGGTTTACTTGCCAATTTATTGTTAGAGGCGCTTATGTCTAGTTGTGCTCAATGACCGGTAAACGATCAGAGTTAAGCACTTTTAAGCGCAGTCTATCTATTGATGGGTGAACGCTTAGTAGTATTATAGCTTAGCGCCTCCCTCTCCCAGTTTCTTGGAGCATGTGTAATGCATGGATATCTGAAGGCATTGGAATTGTGAATTGATTGAATTTCAGGTACATAATTTTGGAATGAGTTGTAATGTAACACTTATAGTTAGTATAATATATAGATAATCTGTACTCATATTGTAAATCTGAAGAGTTTGTTAGTTTGTTTGTTCAGTTGAACGGACAAATCTCAGGAACCACTGAGATGGTCTGGTCCTGGTCCAATTTGAAAAATTATTTCAGTGTTAGATAGCTCATTTATTGAGGAAGGCTATTGGCTATATAAGATCAAGTACTACGTGGATAAAACCGCAGGGTACAGCTATACTTATAAAGATCATCGTATCATATAAAATATGGGCTTCAATCTAATCACAAATTATTAGCTATAATAAATTTAAATTGTTTAATTAATTGTCTAATCACTTACTCACAATTAATTATACATTTAGGATGAATACACAAATGTTTTATAATGTTTGTGAACATAAATCACTAAAATTGATTACGTGACGCCACGTAAAGCATCTCTTAATACCTTATTAATACACAACTGAAGTATAATGAACAGACCATACTCTTTACCGTCGCTATTCTCAATTTCCTTGTCCCACTTTCCAAACTAACTAATCATTTCAATCACGTACACCAATGAAACGTTTTCTATTTGATGTTTTGTGAACGTAACTCGACGGTTTGTCCTTGTATAGATACTTTATTACGCTAATAATCCAGCGATGGAATCCTACCTTAATATTAATATTGTCTTGGGATGTTTGCTTTCGGAAATAGAACTGAAGTAGAACGTCGAGGATATTTGATAAAGTATTGAGAATATAATAAAATCTGTCGTCATTTTTTCTGAATTCGAATAAAGACATTCTTTAAATGACAAGTCAAATTACCGATGGATTCTTTCGATGCCGTCGTTTTATTATGATAGGCATATTTCATAAGTAACAAAACATTTCAATTAGTTTCAAACATATTTCGTAACCTTTAAGTAGTATAAGCTAATCGTGCACTCTATAAAGTCCTAAAATGCGACATTATTGCGCTGGATTAAATTTATTTTTTGGTAAATAACGAACGGTCTGCAAAATATATTTTCCTTTAATATTTATTTGCAGGAGCGCCTCTACAAACAAATGAAATAAATAACCCTTTCATTCATACCACTTCTCTGTATTGAACGAAAGGCTTCCATGGCGTCGTGTTTCTTTGTGTGATAATAAAACTATTCCTCTTTAAGAAATGTGGAGAAAATACAACCAATTATGAAGAGTGACTAATGGAATCCAGGTCGAGGTTTCGCTTTATATCCTTAGTGCGTTGTTTTTTCTTGAAGACAGAGAATCTTGATGTAGTTTTCGATTTGAATTTTTTCGTCATATTATCTTGGTTGCTTATTAGTGGATATGAAACTGAGTTAAAGTATTTGCAACTACACAACTGTTTTCAACTGAATTCAAAAATGTAAATTAGTTCGTTCAAGCAGTAGTGGCTCAGTTGTGGACATCTGAATTAAATCGAAGCCGAGGTTACGACACCAGGCGATCGTGCAGGATCGTGAAGGAAGGAAGAAATTAATTTTCAAATTATCTGCTTTATTTGCATTATTTTCCAAATAAAGCAGATAAATTGAAAATTAATATTATCATTTTAATTATATCTTCATTATCCGCATCACTGCTAGAAATGTGAAAGAAAGCATCGTAAAGAAAAGCAGCGTTGGCTCAGTGGTGAGAACCTCAAACTTCAAAATCGATAACTCGGGGTTCGCGACCGTGTGAGCGTGCAGGAAATAAATTGATTTTTCAATTTATCTGCACGTGTGGATAACATCACCACCGCTTAAAACGGTGAAGGAACATCATAAGGAAACTGGCATGTCCAAGAATCAAAAGTTCGACGACATGTGACATCTGCCAACCCACACATTGGCTATATGGGCTGATGATGATGATAATGATGAAGGAAAAAACGTATGTCGAAGCATCAAAAGTTCTGTCACTTGACCAGCGTGGTGTATAATACTTTGTAAATAAATAAAATTGTTGATGTTTAGTACAACTTATAATTAAAAGTTATAATTTTTTTTTCAATCATCTAGATTGACTCTTCGTTTAATTTTTATCATTAAATGGACATTGCGAAGTCAGCATGGCGATATCCTTTTGAAGATAGCGTAATTGCAGTAAAGTTTGGGCCGAGCCAATACAATTTAATTTAATTTAATAAATGCCCTCTCAGCAATACTTTATCCCGTAAAGATTTAATGGGGTAATATCCCAAATTTAATTAAACTCGGATAAGTATAATGTCCTTAAAAGCGACAAATCGTAAAATTTTATAGACTGTTCTTTTAAGAAGAGGTTTCATATTTTCATGTATACTCTTTATGAAATATATTCTGTTTACTTTTTCTAGTTATTAAATAAAAAAGTTGCCATAAGTCTTTAGTGACGCAAAATTAATGCAATTTTTTTATAACATTATAAAAAGAATCATGTTGTAGTATTTTACGTCGAAAAATCTAGCAATAGCTAATCTTGTTTTAGATTTCATTACTTAATGTTTTTTTTATTAATAATAATATGGTAGTACCCGAGTATTATGGAGAAGAGAAATTTGTAATAATATTTATTTCTTATCCTTTTTTACGTAGACGCAGACTGAACACAACTCCCTCTTTACTTAGTCTGGCCATAAATACTGTTACACTTAATTATAAAAAAATATTACATTTGAATTTCGAATCTGTCATT
>NC_052118.1:8175860-8179436 GCF_012273895.1 Zerene cesonia | reverse complement strand
TAATAAATGTTATTTGCAGTTAACAATTTTCTTTTTTCTTTATTACAATATTTATGGCAAGACTAGGTATATATCGCTGATGGCTTTCATCTACGTTTTCTTTGTTAACCAATTTAAATGATAAAACTGCATACATATAAACTTTAAACATAAATTTCTTCCAATAACACAGGTTTATATTAATTTTCAACTCAAATTTTAAATCGTATTAGATGTGTGCAATATTCAAACGCTAAGACGACACAATGAGAAAGCATATCATGATTTGTTTTACATTGTTTGAACATATAGTATCATTGTGAAGATTTATCATAAAACAATTACACTCACATTATGAATGTGGTTGAAATTCAATCTACAAATATTCTTTATTCAATATCATATTCTATTTATACAATTAAACTTTTTAAGTAGCGCTTTTATTGGGTTACATTAAGTGTTACCGGTTCGGAAGAAATTTGTCTAAAGAAGAAATAATTAAATAAAACATCTGATAAAGCATTGATTTGTTTTGGTATTAAATATCATAGTATCAGAACATACTTGCATGGAACATTCGAGAAGTTTATAATGAAGTGGAGAAGTAACTAAGCTTATAATAGTTTCGTGCTGGCGGTTCAACGGTCGGTCGTTTGCTGGTAATAGAAAGCTTATAGCAGTAAAAAAGTGTGAAAGCAGAGTTTTTGTAACATTTGACCTAAATTTGTTTTAAACACATTAAGGGTACGTGCACGCAGTACAAAAGACATGATATTAAACTTTAAAGTAAGAATTATTTATTAAGATAATATAGGAACAGATAAATAACAATTGATGGACGGATAGACGTTTTATGTTTATTTAAAAAAAAAGTGAAGCCCCGTGTCCCTACTGGGGCAGATGGTATACAACTGTTTACTGATCGATTTTCTTTATGGACAAGTAGGTGATCAACCTTCTGCGTCCTGCCAGATCGAGAATTTTTTTTTATTGTCCCCACCGGGAGTTGAACCCAGAACCCCTCGGTTCTACGCTCACGCGTTTACCACTGTACAAGGATGCGGTCTCATTTATGTATATTTACTAATAGTAAATGCTAGTCTGCAATTATGATGAATGATCTGCTTATATGCTATAAGCATATGTATTTCCTAGAAAGTTCAACCAAAAAAAAAAACTTAAAATTAATTTACCATATTACCTCATTTTTGGAACCGTAGCTTATAAAAGGTTATTTTCCGCTCAAAGTTGTTATAAATAATATTATTTACAAATTACGCTAGTCATAAGCGGCTTATTGGCTTATTCTAATATTGAAGTGAGCAAATTATAACTATAGAGATTGTCGCTACACAAATTACTATATTAGTATCAAAAGGAAATAAATTTATCAAAAACATTTTTCGTACAATAAACATGTCTCTTATAGTCATGTAAATAGACCTCATCATTAATTATTTTTTATGATATGATATCGGTCTTTTATATATATATTAGATATATATCACACTGTATAAAGCTAAATTAAAACTGCACAACTTATTATAATGTTTTTTTTTTATAGACAGTGATTCAAAACGAAGGTTTATATGTATAATAACATTGAACTACTCCGAATTTAACGCATGCGATGCCGCGCCAAAGAGCTAGTGTATATAAGCAATCGCTTGTAACGAAATTATAACACATTAAATATTAATTATCAGTACTAATTGACCATTGTTCTTCTATTAATATTAACTTTGTTACAATTTGAACGAGCAAGCTTAACAACACTGACCTTTAGCATACATTTTGTCGTTTGTTGAGTCGTCTAATAAATAATGATCCAGGATATAAAGTGAAAGGTCAAAGGTCAATATAATGAGATTTATTTAATATTGTATGAATGAATATACAAGTGCTGCCCACGGCTTAGTGGGGTGAAATCCATTATTTTGAGGAATTATAAATTATTAATTAATGACATATACAAACGGTTTTTAAAGTTCAACGTATTTGTGTGTGCGATGTACCGAAAAGGATGAAACCGTTTTAGTGCGAATGAGTCTGGGTGAAAGATTAAATAAACATTTTATTTGTGAACAACCCAGGTCTATATGTCAGTAACTGGTTTATGAGTTTGTCTATCTTAATAGGTAATTATAAAAAAAATCAGTTCATTATATTATTTAATTGCTGTCATTGTTATGTGTACGATAAAAAAGATTAAACATAGTATCACAAAAAAATTATTACGACATTGGGACGTCAAGAAAAGTGCGTACCTATGTATGACCTTAAAAGGTTGGCAAACAACTGTAGCACCTGTTGTTACTAAATGTTTAGATGTTGATTATTATAATAATGTAATTAGTCACTATTATTTCATACAGAAGGCAGCTTTCTCTCTACCAGGAAACCTGGGATTTGATTGGAACAATTTAGTGTATCTCAAAGTAATTCTTTCCTCTATAAACTTTGTACTTATAATCATCATTACAGTCTTGATTTATTTATTTAGGATAACTGACACATGATTGCAAATTATATATGACTAGCTGCGCCCCGCGGTTTCATCCGCGTTAGTCTGTATCCCGTAGGAATATCGGGATAAAATTTTTCCTATATGTTATTCCAATTGTCCAGTCATCTACGTACTTTTTTTTTAAGTCATAGCGGGCAATTGAGCTGGTGGTTCGCCTGATGAAAAACGATCACCACCGCCCATGAACATTCGCAAAGGTAGTGCCTCTGCGAATGCGCTGCCCGCTTTTAGTGGGTAAGGGAAAAGGAACGGATTCATGACAGGAAAGATAGAATGGACTGGGACGGGTGAGGAAAAGGAAATACGCCTCTGGCTCACCCACTCACCGTACGAAACTCAGTGGCATGCCTCTATTTCACGCCGGTTTTCTGTGGGGGTGTGGTACTTCCCCGGTGCGAGCTGGCCCAATTCGTGCCGAAGCGTGCTCGACTCCCACAATAAAACCTAACTAACCTAATTTCATTGCAATCGGTTCAATGGTTTTTTTTTGTGAAAAAGTAGCAAACATACATACACATACACCTAGTCCTTCTAGTCCATCTTCACAAACTTTCGCATTTATAATATTAGTTAAATAGATAATCCCAGTATTTTTAATTGCCATGGCTCGTTGTCGGACAATAACAGGTAGATATTTAATTATATATGTTGCTTAATTAAATTTAAATATAAAGTCATATAGATAAAACTGAAAATTAATATATACAAATTGTGCAGATTGTAGAGTCATTTCCAAGCATCAACATGATGAACTAATATATACTGTTATCATAAAATAATGTTATTAAGAACGTATAAATCGAACTGCGAATTAAAATAACCAATCCCTGAAAAAGTAGGTCATCAGAAAAGCTATTATCGTTTACACCTAACTTCCGTGTTAAATAAAATCTATTTAATTACGTATCCTTATAGTTTATGACATTAATTAGATTCTATTTGAATGGGAGACCAAGGAACAAATATGTAAAAATATACACAATCTAATGTGGTTTGAAGATCGTAACAATATCTTTCTTATGGACAATGTATTAATATTTGTGAGACATCCCGAATATTTGTCATATGTA
>NC_052118.1:8112291-8175760 GCF_012273895.1 Zerene cesonia | reverse complement strand
TAAAGCATTGATTTGTTTTGGTATTAAATATCATAGTATCAGAACATACTTGCATGGAACATTCGAGAAGTTTATAATGAAGTGGAGAAGAAACTAAGCTTATAATAGTTTCGTGCTGGCGGTTCAACGGTCGGTCGTTTGCTGGTAATAGAAAGCTTATAGCAGTAAAAAAGTGTGAAAGCAGAGTTTTTGTAACATTTGACCTAAATTTGTTTTAAACCCATTAAGGGTACGTGCGCGCAGTATAAAAGACATAATATTAAACTTTTAAATAAGAATTATTTATTAAGATAATATAGGAACAGATAAATAACAATTGATGGACGGATGGACGTTTTATATTTATTTAAAAAAAAAGTGAAGCCCCGTGTTCCCTACTGGGGCAGATGGTATACAACTGTTTACTGATCGATTTTCTTTATGGACAAGTAGGTGATCAACCTTCTGCGTCCTGCCAGATCGAGAATTTTTTTTTATTGTCCCCACCGGGAGTTGAACCCAGAACCCCTCGGTTCTACGCTCACGCGTTTACCACTGTACAAGGATGCGGTCTCATTTATGTATATTTACTAATAGTAAATGCTAGTCTGCAATTATGATGAATGATCGGCTTATATGCTATAAGCATATGTATTTCCTAGAAAGTTCCACCAAAAAAAAAACTTAAAATTAATTTACCATATTACCTCATATATGGAACCGTAGCTTAAAAAAGATTATTTTCCGCTCAAAGTTGTTATAAATAATATTATTTACAATTTGCGCTAGTCATAAGAGGCTTATTGGCGAATTACGGAACCCATATATTATAATATTGAAGTGACCAAATTATAACTATAGAGATTGTCGCTACACAAATTACTATATAAGTATCAAAAGGAAATAAATTTACCAAAATCATTTTTCGTACAACAAAACATGGCTCTTATAGTCATGTAAATAGACCTCATCATTAATTATTTTTTATGATATGATATCGGTCTTTTATATATATATTAGATATATATCACACTGTATAAAGCTAAATTAAAACTGCACAACTTATTATAATGTTTTTTTTTTTATAGACAGTGGTTCAAAAGGAAGGTTTATATGTATAATAACATTGAACTACTCCGAATTTAACGCATGCGATGCCGCGCCAAAGAGCTAGTGTATATAAGCAATCGCTTATAACGAAATTATAACACAATAAATATTAATTATCAGTTCTAATTGACCATTGTTCTTCTATTAATATTAACTTTGGTACAATTTGAACGAGCAAGCTTAACAACACTGACCTTTAGCATACATTTTGTCGTTTGTTGAGTCGTCTAATAAATAATGATCCAGGATATAAAGTGAAAGGTCAAAGGTCAATATAATGAGATTTATTTAATATTGTATGAATGAATACACAAGTGCTGCCCACGGCTTAGTGGGGTGAAATCCATTATTTTCAGGAATTATAAATTATTAATTAATGACATATACAAACGGTTTTTAAAGTTCAACGTATTTGTGTGTGCGATGTACCGAAAAGGATGAAACCGTTTTAGTGCGAATGAGTCTGGGTGAAAGATTAAATAAACATTTTATTTGTGAACAACCCAGGTCTATATGTCAGTAACTGGTTTATGAGTTTGTCTATCTTAATAGGTAATTATAAAAAAAATCAGTTCATTATATTATTTAATTGCTGTCATTATTATGTGTACAATAAAAAAGATTAAACATAGTATCACAAAAAAATTATTACGACATTGGGACGTCAAGAAAAGTGCGTACCTATGTATGACCTTAAAAGGTTGGCAAACAACTGTAGTTACTGTTGTTGTTACTAAATGTTTAGATGTTTAGATGTTGATTGTAATAATGTAATTAGTCACTATTATTTCATACAGAAGGCAGCTTTCTCTCTGCCAGGAAACCTGGGATTTGATTGGAACAATTTAGTGTATCTCAAAGTAATTCTTTCCTCTATAAGAATTGTACTTATGATCATCATTACAGTCTTGATTTATTTATTTAGGATAACTGACACATGATTGTAAATTATATATGACTAGCTGCGCCCCGCGGTTTCATCCGCGTTAGTCTGTATCCCGTAGGAATATCGGGATAAAATTTTTCCTATATGTTATTCCAATTGTCCAGTCATCTACGTACTTTTTTTTTAAATCATAGCGGGCAACTGAGCTGGTGGTTCGCCTGATGAAAAACGATCACCACCGCCCATGAACATTCGCAAAGGTAGTGCCTCTGCGAATGCGCTGCCCGCTTTTAGTGGGTAAGGGAAAAGGAACGGATTCATGACAGGAAAGAAGGAATGGACTGGGACGGGTGAGGAAAAGGAAATACGCCTCCGGCTCCCCCACTCACCGTACGAAACTCAGTGGCATGCCTCTATTTCACGCCGGTTTTCTGTGGGGGTGTGGTACTTCCCCGGTGCGAGCTGGCCCAATTCGTGCCGAAGCGTGCTCGACTCCCACAATAAAACCTAACTAACCTAATTTCATTGCAATCGGTTCAATGGTTTTTTTTTGTGAAAAAGTAGCAAACATACATACACATACACCTAGTCCTTCTAGTCCACCCTCACAAACTTTCGCATTTATAATATTAGTATTATAGGATATAAATAGATAATCCCAGTATTTTTAATTGCCATGGCTCATTGTCGAACAATAATAAAAATATAAAGTCATATAGATAAAACTGAAAATTAATATATACAAATTGTGCAGATTGTAGAGTCATTTCCAAGCATCAACATGATGAACTAATATATACTGTTATCATAAAATAATTTTATTAAGAACGTATAAATCGAACTGCGAATTAAAATAACCAATCCCTGAAAAAGTAGGTCATCAGAAAAGCTATTATCGTTAACACCTGACTTCCGTTTTAAATAAAATCTATTTAATTACGTATCCTTATATGACATTAATTAGATTCTATTTGAATGGGAGACCAAGGAACAAATATGTAAAAATATACAAAATCAAATATGGTTTGAAGATCATAACAATGTCTTTCTTAATGTATTAATATTTGTGAGACATCCCGAATATTTGTCATATCTACGAATTTCTTATTCCTCATAACATCCACTATACAGTTTATTTTATTTTGTTACCAAATCTCGTCCAACGAAGTACGTTCACTCCTATGTTTATAAATTTAAAAAGCCAATACAATAAATATATTCTAAATGTTTTCAAAGTGAGCTAATTCCGCAGTTGTTTTTAGTAAAATGCAGCAAAATAATCGCAACTTTAAACGATGTTTACCACAATACAGATCCACAAAACAGCTCTTAAAGTTACTCATTTGTGTTTACAACTGCTGGCCAGAGCTTATTAGCTGAGATAAGACTTCAATTCTAAATACAATGCACGAATAAACTGGCCTCGAAATGCTCTGAACTTCTGCGAAATAGAAAACTGGATTGTCAAAACAGAAACGTAAATAACTACTTACCTCCATCCAACGCTTTTTATGTTAGAAAAACTGCGAAAACATAAATATTTACAAACTTTTCTGTAATGTTTTTTCATTAGTGCATGTTTACGTTTTAATATATAACAACAATGAATAAATAACATTACAACAACAACAGTAAATACCACGCCATATCATAGTAAAGCTTAGTTATATGATGGAAACTAGACAAATAATACAAAAACTATATAAATCACTCTGATCCCAACACCATATTTTTCAGTTCACAACTAAATCCATCCAAAAAAATTGCAATGTTTTAAAAAACATTTCGAAACAATATTTTACGAATATCGACCATAAATCAACCGATCCTACATGTCCTACCATAACATTTCATTAATATTTAAAAGTTTTATTACATAAATACATAATCAAAGAATTTACATAGCACATACATATTATAGACATAACTATACCGTAATTAACGAAATTGATTTCATTTCAACACTCAAGGACTTTCTACCAAATTACTCGCGTTCATAAGTTACAATTTAAAAATTACGATTCTGTAAAACTCATTTCGCACTTACCTCGTGCAGAATTACAAGATGAATGTTTTACAATAAACGTTCATTTCTTTATTTTAGTATTGTTCTCGCGTCATAAACTGGCGGAGTCGTATTTCTTCGTTTACTTGAGATTTCATTTCCAATTTTATGCGTCGTTTTGCAATAAAATTTCTATATGGTAATCGATACGCTGCTTTTATTACTGAGTTATGACAGTCGTTTATCAAAATATGCATAAATATTTGGTGAATTGATGGATCGAGCGATTCGTCAGTATTGAAGACAATGAGATAAGGGACGACGTTTTCGGATGGTTTATAAATGAGGAAGTTGCAGATAACAAATTATTTACTACTGGCCGTTTGATCCAGTTCCGTACGGGATTGAATATTGAAAATATAGCCTATGGTACTGCATTAATACAGGTTCTATATAATGAAGCTTTTTTTGAATTGTATTATAATTTGTTCGATATAATGAATTCATTACAAAATATCGTGATTATTGTTTTGTAAATAAAATGCATTCGCATTTTTTATGTTATAGCGGGCACACGGTTGTTATCATTGACTGACGCCGCCCACAAGCATCCACACAACCTGGAGTTGTGGATCTGTTGCCGGCCTTTAAGGGAAGAGTTTTTTCGTTCATATGAAAATTTAAATATCAGCAAACAGTTCTATTTTGTATACTTTATCATTAAAGATTAACTTTAAATTTCACTAACATTTTTACGGTAGCGAATAAAAAATGTCAATAAACGAAACAAGGCGCTATTAAAATACGCAAAAGAATCCATTGCGTTTACTTGAAATGATGTAAATTTGTTTTATTTCCAGAGTATTCCACGAGTTGTCCAAGATCCTTGTGTAAACGCAATCTGATTGCTCTGACGAAGAAATTTATCAACGTCCTAGGAAATAAATAAATTAATTTTTACACGCATATTTTTTTTATGATTTTAAATGTATGTTCAGGATAATCGTACTAATATTATAAATGCGAAAGTTTTTAAGGATGTGTGTGTGTCTTTGTTGCTCTTTAACGCAAAAACTACTGAACAGATAGCAAAGAAATTTGGTACGTAGATAGCTGAACAACTGGAATAACATATAAGCAACTTTTTATCCCGATATTCCTACGGTATACGGACTTACGCAGGTGAAACCGCGGGGCCCAGCTAGCTTAACATATAATTATACCGACACATACTAATTCTTAATTAAGTGTCTTAAAAACCCCCATTAATATTAGAAAATTGAATACTTATCCATATATTAGTAATTAGATACGGTTTTTTTCAATATGCAGTACATGTTTTAATAAAACAAATTATGTGTAATGTTGTATGATAAAGCCTAAACTGATGCACTTCTCAACGAAAAAAAAAACATTAATCTCGCGAGCATGCTCAGAAAATCTTTCTTCCATAAAAAACTGAGTCCACTTTTTTCGACTTATAACTCCGTACCGTCCATAATTTTCTTCCTTAGATATTACTTTAATAAGGAAACGCTTGGTTGGAGGTTTTCGTTAGATTTATGCCTTTTTAAAATCGTAAAACGGGATCTTAAAACATTTAAGGGACATCAATTTAAGATTACCAGAAAAAAAGATTAAAAATTCGAAAAATATTGTATACAAATATATATATTACAGCTTTTTAAATAAATAATAATAAAAATGATCTTTATTTAGTTTTCACAACATTAGTACATAACAAAAACTTAAAAATACAGATAAGAGAAAGGATAACGTTGTGAGTAACTGAAGAAGACTACATAGAAGTCACCAGCCCCCCGCGCGGATATCACACAAATAGAAGGTAACATAAGTTTAGGTGTCTAAGTTATATTTGGAGAAAAGTGATCTTATTATTACAAAAAACAAAAACAGAAAAAATGAAAAAATTATAACATAAATAATTACCCAATAACCTGTACCAAATAGTAAGGAGTGAATAGAGTGAAGCTTTTAGAACAGCTTGTATGTAATTGCCATTTGTTTGCGTATAATAATAAAATTTAAGATAAAATAGGATTGTAATTTTGTACTATTTTCAGCCCATGCACGTTCCCAATGCTGGGACACAGGCCTCCTATGAGAGTTCAGGCCATAATCCACCACGCCGGCCAAGTGCAGGTTGGCAGATGTCGCATGTCGTCGAAATTTTGATTCTTGGACATGTCGGTTTCTTCACGATTTCCTGCACGCTCGCCCGGTCTCGAACCCCGACTTATCGATTTTGAAGTCCGAGGTTCTCACCACTGAGCCTCCACTGCTTTTTTCAATTACGTTATCGCAATATCATTATTTATTTCATCACAGGAAGCACAAAAACCCTTATAATATCATTTCCGTGTCTTGTCATATCTACAATCCATGTCTATTCACATAAAAATAACACAAACATGCGTATAATTCACGAAGTACTGCGCGTTACCAAATCACGAGAGCAATTTCATTAACGTAACCTGGTTATATCCCCAGCTCTCGACGAATTAATTGTTTCGCCGACAATTCTTGTTTCCTATGATTTTTCGCGCCATAAATTTACACTGATTGG
This sequence comes from Zerene cesonia, assembly GCF_012273895.1. Lineage (NCBI taxonomy): Eukaryota > Metazoa > Arthropoda > Insecta > Lepidoptera > Pieridae > Zerene > Zerene cesonia. The sequence continues at coordinate 8,169,193 of NC_052118.1, read as the reverse complement.
ACTTTGCTGACAAAATTATTGTTTATATGATATGATTGGCAAGGAATCTGTGAGGTAACAGATACATCGATATACTCAAAGGAGAGGCAATATAGGAAAACGTGCAGCATCCTTTCAATTTCCAATTTTGCTTTTTAACTGTGTGGTTTTAGACGTAACTGAAATTTCTGTTGTTGGCAATGTTATCGAAAAGCATTGGGAGTGGAATCACATGACCCAAGTTATTACGCATTCATCGTCTAATTGACTGATCGTTTTTTATGAGCATAAAGACGTCCATGCGCTTCTAGATTGAAGCTACTTTTTCTTTCTTGATGGTATCAAATCCATAGTACTAAGAAAATAATTAATTAATATGCACCTAAAGAAATAACGACGGCATATAAGAAAACACATATCTTACGATAGAGCCGTATAAGTATTAAAGCATTTTTTTTAAATTATTCTATAAACATATTTCTCTGCTTATTTTTTTTATTTTTTTTTTATGCCATAGCGGACAACTGAGCTGGTGGTTCGCCTGATGGTGAACGATCACCACCGCCCATGAACATTCGCATAGGTAGTGCCTCTGCGAATGCGCTGTCCGCTTTTAGTGGGTAAGAGAAAAGGAACGGATTCATGACAGGAAAGAAGGAATGGACTGGGACGGGAGAGGAAAAGGAAATAGGCCTCCGGCTCCCCCACTCACCGTACGAAACACGAATAGTGGCATGCCACTATTTCACGCCGGTTTTCTGTGGGGGTGTGGTACTTCCCCGGTGCGAGCTGGCCCAATTCGTGCCGAAGCGTGCTCGACTCCCACAATGATATTATCTTCAAAAGATTATATCTTGTTATCATGCATAAAACAACATGACAATTTCAAATCATTATCTACATTTATTATTGTAAGTGACTTATTAAACCTTTCGATGCATAAAAATAAAGCATTTTGGTATAAAATATAAAACACGGTGGATACTTAGTAAATTAGCAAATTATTATTTAATATATCTAAAGTACGAAAGTCCATTAGTTTATACTGTATTGTTTATTCCCTGAACATTGTTTTCATGGAAATACTGCAGTATATTTTTACGAAATGTTGGATCAACTCCAACGTTACCCTTTTAACAATATTTGTTTTCAATATTTCATATACGCGAGCTTACGTCTGGTAAATACATTATAGTCTACTTTTTAATTTACTCTGTATATAAATTTTAAACTCTTGACTTATATCGGCGTATCAATAGAGTGAGTAACTGTTTAGTTTTTCTAGTGTTTGTTATGAATTTACTTAGTTTTAGTTCGCATTTTGTTCTTTATTACGTTATTATTTGAATTATTGAACGGTGACCTTATATCACACTAATATTATAAATGTTATAGTTGGTTTGTTTGGATGTTGATCCTTCAATCACGCTAAAATGACTAAACGGATTTTGATGAAATTTGGCATATAGACAAGGTATGAGCTAACTTGGGTGATAGGGTAATCTTTTTATCCCGATTATATGCTCCCTTGGAATAAAACAGGAATCATTATATCCGGGCGGAGACGGGTCGAGCGTCTAGCATTATATAAAATTAAACTTTACATGATTTTAAAACAGCAACTACAGAGATTCTTGTTGGCTTTTCGCTGTAGAAACTGTTTTCGAATCGGTGGTAAATAGTGGTGGTTTTCAAGCATTGAATCCTCTACCAAGCTTTATTAGATTTTCTACTAATATCCCAGCTCTTTGAATAGTATATGCCAGATCACAATATAATCATAAATGAAAAGCCATGGAAATAATATATTAGATTAGATATCGAAGGAAATTCGGAACATAAGAACTTGGTGCAAGCAAAGGCGAAATTAGATTTTTTTTTTTTTTTTTTTTTTTTTTATGTTACAGTCGGCAATGGAGCTGGTGGGACGCCTAATGGTAAGCGCTACCACCGCCCATGAACATTTGGAGAGGCATAAGGTCCATTGCAGACCTTACGCCTCTACAAATGGATTGCCGACTTTTTGGAAAGGGATTACGGAAGGATTGGCGATAGGAATAAAGGAAAGGACTGGGAAGGGTAAGGAAAAGGATATGGGCCTCCGGCTCCCCCACTCACCGAACGAAACACAGCAGAATGCTATTTCACGCCGGTCTTCTGTGGGGGTGTGGTACTTCCCCGGTGCGAGCTGGCCCAATTCGTGCCGAAGCGTGCTCGACTACCACATATATAAATACAATAGAAATTTATAGAAATTGCGTGTGATAAAAGTTCATAGTTGCACATAAAAGTGAGTTATATACAGTGTAGTTCTTAAATATCAAATTTTCTTAATAATTTAAAGGAATTTTTTAAAGTATGTAGAATACTCTCTCATCTCGCCTTTAACAAGCAGTACCTGTATACCCTGTATAAAGGATTATAATATTAGTAGGAACTAATATTATAGAGGCGAAAGTTTGTAAGGATGTGTGTGTTTGTTGCTCTTTCACGCAAAAACTGCTGAACCGGTTGCAATGAAATTTGGTACGTAGATAGCTGGACAACATATAGGCAACTTTTTATCCCGATATTCCTACGGGAAACAGACTTATGCGGGTGAAACCGCGGGGCGCAGCTAGTATAATATATGCATCGATATTTCTTTAAGTACTGCCTCCAACCTTTTATTTTCTTTTGATGTAAACTTTGATTGCGTACAAAGTCAAGGGCGGTCACTAGTCGCAAATAAAAATTACCTCGCGTGCTGATCTTGCTCGTAATTTACCTCTGTGCCTTTAGGAATCGATCAAGTGTAGCGTGCGGGTAATAGTTTCATCGTAAATCTAGAATTTATTTTTTATTCGAACGAAATTATATTAGAATACTAGAAAAATAGCAAAACTACACGGTAAATTTTTAAATATTTAATAAAATAAAAAAATAAAAAAATAGGCAATCCGGGGTCTTCCCCAGATAGCTGCGATTCTCGTAAAATTTCCGAAATATAATTATTTTGTGTACTTTCTTGGGTCACAACCTATCTATGTATCAAATTTCATCCAAATCGGTTCAGTGGATTGGGTTAAACAAGAGATAGATGAAGAGACAGACAGAGCTATTTATACAATTATAATAGTAGTAGGACCTTTGTATCATTTACATCCAGCCTATGCATGTAAATTACTAGTATAGTATTAAGTTATCTGTGACGTGAATGTATGAAAGATTAAAAATCTCGCTCCCTTAGTTTCGAAGCATAATAGGAACAAACAAAGAAACAAATATATTTCCTCCCTATATATATGATATCAGCACCATTGATTCGAAAAGCTAGTACAATAACCACACATCCACACACCATCCTATAAAGAATATCCGCTTCTGCATCTCATTATTAAAACGAGCGGCATGCGGTGGAATTGTTTTTATTTGTATTTGTTATTAAAATGGAAACATTAAATATTTGGACGCGACGGTGCGAGATATACAGCGGGCTCTGATAGCGCAAACAATGATTTGTTGTAGGTACCGACTACCGACGGACGGAAATTCATCGGGAATTTCAGTTAAGTGATGAATTTTATAAATATTAATTGAATACAAATACATCCAGCTATTTCAATTTGTGGCGCCATTTCGTTAGTCCGTTAATTCATATTGTATTGTGATTTTTTTTTGCCCATGAGAAAAATGGAACACGAATAACAATTTATTACACAAAATTGATTTTAATAATCGTATTATTGACGTCATTATTATGGTTTATGTGAATTTCAACTCTTCCTCGTTTTGAAGTGTTTTAAATGCGTTGAATAGTGTTTAATAATTATTTTTAACGATGTTCGCGCTTAATCCAATTCATGGGACATACAATATATTGTATACTGTAATCACTATTTGCATAATTCATAGCAATTGCATGCATAATTAATACTACAATTTTTATTGAAATGTTAGTAACCAATTTCAATATATTTATAGCCAGATTAACGTTTAGATAAAAGCATGTTTATTACATGATATATAAAAATCTAAGTATCTTGAAATTTAAATTACCAATCACTTTTCATGCCACTCTCTTTATTAATATCAATTCATCAACATATTTTTATTACAGAATACTGTACTGTGTATGTATTTTGAAAATGGCATTCATTTTCTCTCATTCTCACTATTTTTTTTATCATTCACGATGAACATTAACGTATTGACAACACTCATAAGATAAAAAAATAAAAGTTATGATACAAAAACAAATTGTGAACAACATTTTACACGCTTTTTATTAGCTTCACCTGTATGTTTGTATGTTTGTTTGTATGTTTGTTTGTATGTTTGTTTGTATGTTTGTTTGTTTGTAACCGACTTCTTTGGGCCCGATTTTGACCCACTTTAAACGGCCAGATTTCGTTCAATCTTTGTAGATTTATTGAGGACCGATGACAATACACTAATTTGATAAAATTATTCCATTTTTCAATTTGCAAAATATGATAAAAGCGTGTTTTTTAGTTTTTTTAAACTATTATTATTATTATTTAAACCATACTCTGCGAAAATCTCCTTTTAAGATAATTAAAAAAAACATCCATGGGAATGAATTGACACTTCTCGAATCCAATTATTCATATGAGTTATTGACATTCGTCTACTTCATCTAATGAATTAAAAGGGTTGCCATCTTATTAGGTCACCGACACAGATAAAACAATCATAATCGTGTATGCTAAAAAAATAATAATAAAACGTGTCAAAAAGGTGGAAAAAGTAATCTTTAGAATGTATAAACAAATAAATAAATAATAACTTATACTTGTATTAAATTTAAGACTTTTATGCATATATTTTCTAATTCTGGAGACGTTTTATGTAAAAAAATGGATTTTGCAATTAATTATAACTATATTTTTCAATACTACGTACTGAATATAATTATATGGAAAAACAAGCTTTGCATTAGCAATTATGCATTAGAAAACCATTAAGGAAAAAAATAAGAGTTAATATTCAATTATGTTAAAGTATAAAAAGTGTAATATTAGAAGTGTATTTATAATATTATAGGAGTCAAATATTATTAAACGAGCGTCTGATGATAGAATATCCAACCACAGCTATGCAATGTGACCGTTATGGCGGCGGTCGGCCATTTTGAGGCAATGGCCCGCGCGCCAACATTACCGGAAAATGTGTTTTATGTCACCTGGCGTTAACTGTATTTTCATAGCTTATGAAACCTTTTATTCGATTTACATTTAAGGATATATGTGATACACTAATTATAGTATTATAAAACCAGTGCTACGTAGATACGCTTTGAGATATCAATTGAAATTGACACACATGACTATTATTTTAAGGTTAAAATTTGAATTTTTTCGAATCAAATTATGATTAGCATAAGGTGAGCAGCATAATAAAGTCTTATATCCTTTGTGTCTAGTTTCTAGCGCCTAAAAGTTTTATTATTTACAGTACAACTCATATACTATATAAATAAAGCTATGTAAAAACAAAACATTATAAATTGTATTTTCCCTAGAATATGTTACCGGGGTCGTATCTGGTACAATACACAAAATGATAAATGACGAAAATCTCACCTGCCAAGTACCGGTTCTTTTTAAATAAGACAAACTGTGTCTACATGACCGTGGCTTGCTGAGTTTGAAACATTACATGTCATATAATATATTGTATGCTGGGTTTAAAATAAACCAACTCAAAATAAAAATCTTTCATGTGCGAGTCGGACATTAAGGGTTCTGTGGAAATAAGCTACTCATGACTCACGCAATTCAAGGTGCAGTTGTTGGTTTGTTGTTGTTGTTATAGCGGCAACATAAATACAAACTCTGAAAAAATCACACTCTAACTGTCAGATGGGTGGACAGATAGACAGACAAATAGACGAAGTTTAGTAATAGTAAATTTGCGTACAGAACCCTAAAAATCAGACACTATTTTTAGGGTTCAATTCCATTCTCTTCGAATTAGATTATTGAACTTTTAAGTGTAATTAAATTTGGAGAAATTTAATATTTTTATCAAATAATACATGGATTAATTGATTAAAATATAAACAACACTGTAGACCAAAATATTTAATTATATTCTTTGCCAGTATTAAAAATTTGAATAAATTATCGTGATTTACTTTGGATGTCTCAGACTACAAGCCAGTTCTCAATGCGATATTTAGTTCACTTGAATAAATCCTTACAGACGTCTTAACGTGTTTTAACATAACTGTCACAAATTATACCACTAAACCAACAGATGCAAATATTCATACGCTTTAAATAGTAAACTTAAGCTTGCTGTAACTCGCATAAAACTTATAAACTTTAATGAGTTTAAACTAAAAATATAACCGAAAATTAGCAGCCCCGTATCGGCGAAAACCAGGACACAAGCTCCACACGCCCATTAAAATAAATAATAAATTCGCTAAGTACCTGAGCAGTACTTAAAAACACTCGTGTTCTTAGCACGGTAAACTCACACAACTTATGCAAAATGGATTTACTCGCTGGAAAATATGGCTCCAGAGTGAACCGCTTCAGATAATTGCTGAACTCGTCTCCTAATGAGGCGGTGTGTGCCCGCTTGGCTTAGAGCACGAGGATTTGACTTACGTATTTCTATATTTATTTTTGTTACAGCGCTTTGGATGGTTTATAAAAGAGTAAGCGCATACATGCTTTTGGTATGTGAACAGAAGTGCCTGGTAAAAAATTATAAATAAATATTCTCATATACGAGTCTCGTGTATGATGTTCTATAAACAATTTTTTTTCACACAGATTTACTAAAATTTTTGAAGTTTACTTTGAGCGCCCCGAATTTGTGTTGAAACAGGTTTTTAAGGACCTACTTGAACCTTTTGATTTTATCGAGGGAAAAAGTAATTGATCAGGGAAGTAGATCTTTATCATTGTTTTCGAACACAACATTAAACTCTGAAATAAAATCGTTTGAACGTAAACATCCTCGTTAAAGTAAGTAGTTTGTTTTAATCTTATCTTTTGTAGTTTTATATAAATTGCTGGAAAACAATCTTATCCTTTGCAAACATTAAAACGACGTTGACAAGGCCGTCCGGTAAAGACTTCCTGGGTAGCACTACACAATCTTATCTTTGCTATAAATATCTTGCTAATGGGAGTCTCCTCATACTTTAGTTATTCTAATGGATGGGTTAACTTGAACCCCGAACGCATATTATATTAAGTGACTGATTGGCGTAATGGGGCCATTTGTTTATACTATTTTAGAGTCATGGATAAATTGGCATATGTAGATATTAAGAAGTTGGAGATCATGTGATATGTATATTACAAGTACTGCGACTGCAAATGCGCTGCCCACTTTTTAGGAGAAAGGGATAAAGAAAGGATTGACCCACGTATGTCCGTATCCCTTAGGAATATCGGGATAAAAAATTGCCTATATGTTATTGCAGTTGTCGTTATGGGTTTGGTATTTTTTGCGTGAAAGAGCAACAAACACACACAGATCATTACAAACTTTCGCATTTATAATATTAGTAGGATATTTGTGCGTGTGATATCTACAGAATCGAGCTGTCGGTGTCATGTACTATGGTTCTTCGATCAACAATGCCGTATTTTACGTGTTATTTCAGTCACGATGAAGGCAACGATAAGCTCATTAACTTGTTTGTTATTTATCTTCAAACTTGCCTATGTCTTCATATTATTATGTTCAGTCGGGGAAATATTGCTACTATTGAATCCCAAGGGTCTGGACAGTTTGATAACTACACTCGATATCTTTTCTTAAAAATCAGTTTTTTTTGTATAAAAATTTTCTCAACTATATCAACTATCACGTACTACATGTTTGTGTTGATTATGTGAGTATATGTGTTATTTATCTTCCATAATATTATTATTTCCAAATGCCATTTCATAAATATCTTGTGGTTATGCAAATATAAATACAAGTTCTATAAATATTTAACTTAAGTTTTTCTTTAACCATTGGATGGTGAGATTAATTAAGAACAATTGTTTACGCTCGCCTTACACCGAACACGCAAATTAAATAGAAATCACAATCAAACCTGTACGTCTGCGGCACACAAACATCAATATTTACCCAATATTAGCTCAAAATTGCTCCCAAATTCACATATATTTTGTAAAAGCAATTAACGAATTTCGAGGATCTTCATTAATTATATTATATGTACATTAGTAATCCCCTCGTATCAACATATCGTATGAGACGCAGCTTTTGTACGGCTGTGACAATATTTGGAGTATTAATTTCCGTGTGAGATTATTTTGATACGGGCTTTAACGTTATTCGAAATTATGATGCTTTTTAAGCAAATTAGAGATATCACAATTTTAATATCTCTATATGCATTCTTATTTATTTAATTAAGGAATTTACAGTAAGCTTGCTTAATTTGTAACCATGTGGATTAATATTTTAATTATTTCTTATATTTAAGAGCTTTATATATCTTAGTGGTAGTTTCATATCTATCAACTTGTTTTTCCTTTTTATATATTGTTTGAATGACTAGTTTGATCCCTAAAACAGCAGCAAAACTGTCAATCCCGAACCTAACAGAGCGAGATTCTGGCCCACCAGATCCCAAAATAGCCAAGAAACCCCATACAAGTTTACGATATACGAAATGAAGTCATTAGCGTCTAAGCCTCGTAACACTTGCAGATAAGAACCTCAGCTTAATGACGATTCACTTCACTCGATAATATGTAGGTTTCCCTTCGAATATTACTGAGATAGCGTTTGTGTCAACAGCGATTTGCTTAACGCTACTGATTTTGAATATATATCACGATATTATTGTATTAGTATATTTGCTCAGCTTTATAGCACACAATACATATTATTTGACTTGTAATCTGTCATGTTAGAGTCAATAATAAGAATGGTGATTACTATATTGTATAAGCTACGCCCCGCGGTTTTACCCGCGTAAGTCCATATCCTGTAGGAATATCGGAATAAAAAGTTGCCTATTTGTTATTCCAATTCTCCAGTTATCTACGTATCAAATTTCATTGCAATCGGTTCAGTAGTTTTTGCGTGAAAGAGGAACAAACACACACACATCCTTACAAACTTTCGCATTTATAATATTAGTAGGAGGATGAGATTCTTTCATTTTATTTAACTATTCAATATGCTTATCAAATTGAATTTAATATTAATACAATGCTGTGCAAAACAAACTTTAGTTGCATTTTATACAACAATGTGGTATATTTTGTACTGGAAAATATAATGACGTAGCAAATAATTTTTACCTATTTCTACATAGATATACCTATACCCAGCTGTGTAATAATATAAATAAATAGCTTTTGCCCGAAGTTTCGTAGGCGTTATACTCGGAGTCATTTAATAGATGCTAATCGGGATAAAAACTATCCAATCACCCATCTCTTATTCTCTTAGCTTATACCCTTAACGGACAGACATGCCAAACAAACAAACTTTCATGTTTATAATATTTAAATAAGAAATAACCGTTGCGATGCTATTACATAAAATGAATACTAATAACAGTATATACAAAACTAAATTGATATATTTTCAATACAATATAGTACTATATAGAGAATATTATGAATTATTAGGTACCAATAAGCTCCGTTTCCAATAAAGAGTAATATGAGCCTAAATATACTTCCAACATGTATGTTATACAAAATCATTATCTTTAAAAATAATATTACACATCAATTGGAGTAAACAATCATAACGTTATATTGGAAAATTGAAATATTAATCATGTACATATCACAATTGAATATTAATATTCGACCTAGTAATTCGTTATTACAAATATTGAAGTTATTATTGGTGTTTTATATTGTACCTAGTGGTAATGTTTGCGATAATACAACTCTTCAATGAATCCTTCAGTGTTAGGTGGAATAACAATTTTAAAGTTAAATCGCGTGTAAATTGTCAAATTTGATGGGACAAAACGGGACCATGAAAGGCAACAGCCTTTATTTGAAAAAAAAAGAAATCTTAAAATCGATTCACCCAGTCAAAAAATCTGAGGAATTAAAACCAAAAAATGCAGTCGAATTGATAAGCAATGACAAATTTAAATAAAAGAACATGATAATTTAAATGTTTCATCATTTTATTCGTATTTCAGTCGTATAACATTTGCCTTAACTCCCGCTATAAAAATCTTTGTGCAGTAGCTCAGCTATAAATAGGTATTAAAATAGACACAACGTTAACTTTGTCTTAAAAAAACGATGAAACAAACAACTGGGTCAGTGCTTTTATCAATTCAAGTTTATTTCGCGGCGCGGAAAATTTTATAGCTATCCCTTTTTTGTGGTGAAATATGAAACGAAGCAGGACATAAACAAACCACGAAATAATATTTGAAAACTCTCCGTTCCCGCAAAATGTTGTCTATTTAAATTGCTATAAATGTGGAATGTAATCGGATCTCTATTGTTTGTCTGGAGCATTAGAATGTGTATTTAAATTATACTTTCATTGTTCTTTTCGAGTATTTTTCCATTTATCACGCAAAAATGACTATGATCAAAGCATTAACAAGTAATTCTTTTCTATAAAAAAGGTCACCGACATCTATAGAAAGGAGGAAAAAAATATTTAAAATCAGTTTAAACAACAATTCACTATCAAACACGAAAAAAATTACGTAAATCGATTGAAAATCCAACGAGTTATCGAGTAAAAAAAAACAACGTTCGTTTTTGTTACATTTACTAAAACAAGGAAAATAGAGCAGTTTTAAAAAGAAAAAAACAATTTTTTTAGAGTAGGTAAGGTATATAGTACTATCTGCACAGATAGCATATCAAATGAAATTCCATCCATAGGTGATTAACGTATATATAAGAATAAATTTTGTATGTGAGAGTCGGGCACGCTTCAACACAAATTAGACTAGCTCGCACCTGGGAAGTACCACACCCTCACACAAAACCGGCGTGAAATAGTAGTATCCTACTGTGTTACGTACGATGAGTGGGGGAGCCGAAGCCCTTAAAGGAACCTTTTCCGCATCTGTCCCAATCCATTCCTTTTTTCCATTCGGAAATACTTTTCCTTGTTCTTTACCCCCTAAAAAGTTGGCATCAAATTCGCATAGGTAATGCCTTTGCGAATGTTCATGGGCAGTGGTGATCGCTTACCATCAGGCGAACCACCAGACCAGTTGCCGGCTCTGACATAAAAAGCTAAAAGAAAGAAAATGCTTAAGCTATGAGAGAAAAGGAAAATTCCAAGAAAGTCTGAAATGTACTTTTTAATATTTTTACATTTACGTGACTTATCTGTATTCGCGTTGGTCTCCATAAAACTATATTTCTCAAGACTTAATTTAATGAACGTCAGTTAAAAGATTTATTCACAAGATTTATTTGTAGACATAAATTCATAGAATATCAATTATATTGAAGCACCTGGGAGGGAGGAGGAGGTTAATGGTGACTTATTAACTATTTTTTTTACATTGCCCAGCCCAGCTTTTTATACTGTTTATATATTTGTTATCCTAATATGTTAACCTTCAAATGACTTTGAACAAAATTTCTATTGAGTTTAGAGACTAAATTTCCACAATTATTCAACAACCATTAACTTTCGGTACAAAACTATTTTCCCGCCTAATTTGATATACGAAATTCAAAGACCTGAATTTTCAGAAGGCAATCAGTCATGTCGGTGTTTCGAGTGAGCAGTGAGCACCCAGGGTCTTTTGTGCCCAATTATTAATGTCAGATTACCGTAGCTGGCGCTCTGCCCGATTTTCATGTATATCATTCGTTAACAAGTTTGCAGGTGATGTGACGCATTTCGGGAAAATGCTCTTGTAATTACTACGTTCTATTAAAAATGGTTCTCAAAGTTTAGGGCACCATCTGAATTCTTGTCCATTGCGTAACGAAAATGTTATAACTTACCAGTGAAGGTCTCTTCAGAATCGGATAAAAGTTTCAAACGTTTCTTCCGGAACCATCGGATAAAGTGCTCGCGACAAACGGCGTAAAAATATAACTATCAGATGCCATTACTTATAAATACATGCTCCCCTATCCGGATTAATCAATTAAAGTTGGGAACTAATACATATAATCATCTCCAACATCTATTTGAAAAGAATAAACACAAACAAAGCAAACATAATTTCTAATATACCTTATGATCCAGGAAACATGTTTACATGTCAGTACATTCATGTTATAAATTACAATACATTATCTAGAAATTTCCGTGAGCTGCGCACAAAAATCACCCTGTTAATAATTATAATAAATCACCGCGTTCGTCCAAAACGTTCTAGGCCATCTAACGAATTCAATTCATTTGATATATTGTTCGGTGCGTGAATGTAATCGTGCCAAAAGTTTTGTGGTCACAAAATATCCGCAGTGCCTCATTTGTCACCACTTTCGTGTGACGTCACGGACAGGGCGATGGGCCACACGGATAATAACGTCATTAGGAAAGAAATCAACGCGGTTTTTTATAACCGAGCTCTGTATTTAAAAAGTTTTATTTCAATCTTTCTATGCATTATAAAGTATACTTAGAACTTGTTTTTTACTAAGAACGTGAGATATATGCAGACACGTGTCAAGTCATACTTTATTAAATAGTTTCGTAATTCTAGGAAAAATCTGTGACATTATACTACGATGGATGCATAATCTGTTCTATGATAATTCTTTTCCACCACGGACCGTATTCAAATTTAAAAAAGCAGAACTTTGAATTTCGAATGTGTGTTCGAATAGGAATGGAACAGTTCACAATTCTAAGAAGTGAAGCAGAAAACTTCTTAAAGTTGGCAGCTCGGAATTTTAAACATTGCGAAGCCGCAATCTGTATTACTGAAGTGAGCGGGACAAGCATTTCCAATAATGTAGCCTCCTTTGACTTTTCTCCATATCAGCCTGATATTAAAATGCCTGGCTTTAGCCTACGCGCTTTGCGTACAGTACACAATGTTAGTGGAGAACAGAGACTCATTTCGTTATCCTTTAAAATGCACTGCAGTGTTTGAAGTAACCACTTACTAGAAAAAAACATAATAATAAGATGAATCGCAAACGCTTAGCAAACAGTAAACATTTGTAATAGTAAAAAAAATAAAGTCAGCTTTATTAACATGGATTGCTTTAAAATAAATAATAATTGCATGAATTGTGTCAGATCGTGGGAGATACCAAACCACCACAGATGATCGGCGTTAAATAGCAGCATACAACTATGTTTCGTTCGGTGAGTGAGGTAGCCGGAGGTCCGTATCTTTTCTCTTCTTCCCAGTTCATTCCATTATTTCCATCGTCAATCCTTTCCTTATCCATTACTCTTTAAAAGCGGGCAACGCATTCGACCTCAGTTGCCCGCTATTAAATTAAAAAATATATATGAAATAAGTGTAGGTACCAGTATTAGTATCTTTAAATTAGTACTTAACCAGTACATTCTCCTATCTATCTCTTATGTTTTGCTAATTGGTTCCTGCTTTAAATGGTAAATATATTTTACTTCAAGAGTTCTTCTAGAAGAAGTCTTAGAATAAATAAAAGGTTCGTGTTGGTTCATTAAAATTAACTCAAAATTAAATATGTTTACAGGACGTTAATCAAATTAACAAACCACATCGGAACAATGGACATGAGCACAAGACTAATTACTTGTAATGACAACTGAATATGACAATAGCGTTTCTCAAATACGACACTGTTACCAAACCACAGATAATATAATACTTTACCACAGAAAATATAACGAATCTAAAAAGTTCTTATACCTAATTGAATACGCTCATTCGATGCACATTGCACTAAAATGAACCTAACACAATTAAAACTACAGATGAGCATATAGCAGAGAACGTTTGCGAGTTATCGTTTGACAATAGAGGCATTGTATTGAATGTTAACTGGGTTCCCTCGTTTCCATTCAATAAGAACAAAAAGGACAACTAATAAATACTTGAACAGCTAAAGCTAAACGCCGTTTTGTGTTTTAATTACGAGTAAAACTGGGTTAATACTTTTGTACAGAATAAAAATTAAGTAGTTTTATTAGCTTGCTAGCTCGATTCATTATAGATGACCGAATGTACAGTTATTGTATTATCTGAGTTTGAATGAGCTTCTTTTTGTATGTAAAATTATTTGAATGAATTAAATGCTTACCCAAAATTATATTTGTAATTTGAGTCACCATCATTTTAGGCATGAACTGCATAGCATAATAAATAAAAAAATAAATCGCATTGAATTCGATAAAAACGTTCTACTGTTAAATTAAAAATATTAAATAAGCTTTTGTACGTGTATTCATATGATTTTATCACCAAATAGTGTTCTATTCTTAATAATATGGAAATGAGTTGATTAAAGAATCCAATAGAAAACTGTACTGTTAACGGGAATTGTTTCTTAATGTCGAATTAGAGCACGTTTCGGCACTAATTGGGCCAGCTCGTATCGGGGAATGTATCGCACTTCCACAAAAGATCTACGGATATGGAAAAGGGTTCAGCGTGTGATAGTAGTACCTATGACAGCAAATGTTACTGTATTTCGTTTAGTGGATCTTTTTCTTTTTAAATTCTTTTATTGGGAAGGGTCGGGGAAACAATAGGGCTCTTGCAGGTCCTCAATCATTTCCTTATTCCTTAAATATTAAAAGAAGGCAACGCATTTGCAGAGGCTCTTCATCTGTTCATGGTTCATGGTAGTGATCGCTCACCATCAGACAAACCTCCAGGTTGATTGTAAGTTCTAACATAATAATAATAAAATAAAACTACTCTGTGATAATTACTTATCCACATCAAAATTTAATATATGGTCACCACCACCCACAATATTCGTAAGGGTTTGCCCCTTGTGATACTACTATTTTAAGTTCATACTATAAAACATCCATTTTCAAGTCATACCATAAACTGAACTCTTTAAATCATTCGTAATAAACAAGGAAGTCAACAATTATTATATTATTATGATGATCTAAGGCTTCATTTCGTGAGTTCATAAAATTTAATATGCACGGTGGATATTTTCGCAAGAATATCGAAGGAAAGTGCGAAGTGAATGCGTCCCAAGCAGACGATAAATCATTGTTCGAAAGCCTCAGCTCTATAGAGGCTTCGTTCAAAATAATGTTGTCCGGATATAAGAAACTCTAAAGAGGAAAACTCAACCTTAGATTTTGTTGTTTGCTATATAAATGCTAGTCGTTCGTCCCAGCTTCGCTCGTGGTACATATATAGCCTAAAACATTCATTGATATTGCAGCTTTCTAACGGTGGAAGAATTTTTAAAATCGGTCCAGTAGTTTTTGTGTGAAAACATTCATCGTATCAACAAACATCACGGTTAATATTAAACATATCATTAAACAAATATTATCATATTAAGTTGTTTTTTAACTATCGTTAATAGTTAGATGCGCAATTACAATTCAGATAAAATAACATACAACTTTGTTATAAATACATACAAATCTATTTGTATAAACGTTTGTATCAACAGAGTAAATTCCAGAACTCAATTTCGCAACTGAGTGGCCTTAAATTGGACTAGAATATATCCATATGGGTCTTAATGTCTACCGCAATGTAAATCCCAAATGAATTCACACAAAATTTTGAGATACATGCAGTTAAAATTAGATAAATCGCCGACTACAGTTATTGTGGGTACCAATGTCGTTGTTGTGCTTGATTTCATCTGAGTTCCCCCGACCTCGGCAAATAGCGCGGGAAGACGGGACACAGTGGAGTTTAGTCGGTAGGTCCGTGGCCTTCCTAGGCAGTGGGAGTCTGACATAACCGACGTCCTTTCCCCAGGCCGTGTGTACCACGACCATTCTTAACTTAAAAAAAGGACACATGTTGTTTCACAAATTAATCACGTACAAGGACGTTATCCAGTCTGAGGTTCTGAGTGTAGCAATATCACGTAAGGAAATTTCAATTTTAAACAGCTTTAAAATAAGAAATGGTTTGAGTTAAGGTTTTATTACAAATTAAGGAATAGGTTGCTAACGTTTCATTCCAATTATTGTTCTAATAAATGGGACCAAATACTTTTATGTTAACGGTTTTGCGTTCTTTTACTGAATATAATAACAAATTGGTCAGTGCGAGTAAACCGCTAAAAAGCAACTACAAAATTTTTTATCACCTACTCAATTTATGACATCACTTCGATTTTTTATTGTTACATAATTTATCCATCATCTCTGGAAATTTCTTTAATTGATTTCTGGAAAGCTATCACGGTCATGAGACAGCTTTCATGATATGCTATCTCATGATACAGCCTGGACAACGGAAGAACAGACAGACAGACAAACAGACAGTGAACGCCTAACCTGCGATAACGACAGAACCTGTGGGTAAGAAGTCCTACTAAAAATGGAATGTATAGACTTTTTTCTATAATATTTATTGTATATATCTGACCAATGAGTAGGATTACATGTATGTATGTTACAGTAGAAACTCATAATTGGTCAGAATTACTTATGTAACACATTGGAGAAAGTCGTGTAAGCCCAGTCATTACGTAAATCAAATACTATTAATTAGGAAAGGTTGGCAATATCTGCTTTCAGTGAGTGTACGCTCGTGCGTAGTTTTGTAAATATTTTCCCAAATCTTTATCTCATTACATTACACGCTATTAGCATTATGGATGATATTTAATATTTGGCGAACGACGGCTTCTGATATGATGGAATTTTTTTGCGCCAAACCTTTTAACGGATTAAAATATTCCATTTTTTTAGAGTACCCTTCGTGTTTGAATCATTTCACTATTATTCACTTATATCTGTATTGTGGATTGTTTCAAGATTTCTTTAAGTATAAATGTAATTCTCTTTTAATTTCTTAAAGCTAAACGGCTTTCTAATTATCAGATCTAGACTAGTTTGAACCACATGGAACCTTCAATGCTAAACCAGCTAATAAAAGAAAATCGTCAAAAGCGGTTCACCCAGTCTAGTTCTGAGGTAATAAACCCAAAAAATTGCAGTAGAATCATCCTGAAAATAGTTGTCCACGCATGCAAAATTATGTGGACAAAATTTGCTTTTATTACCAACTAGTGGTCCAACCGGCTACAGCCATGCTGCATTTTTCTCTTTATAAGAACATTCCTTGAGTCTCAAAAATTTTTTAATCATTCTACGGACATTTCATCATGGTACACCAAGAAGTAGTTGCACAAGGGCTGAATTATCCCATTTCTATCAATCAAACATTGTAAGCAGTAATTTTTCAATTTAATTGCACTTTATTAAAACTATATAATATAAAAAACGTGAATTCAAAGTTCAACGACATGTGATATCTGCCAAGTACATTTTACCATCGTACCATCACCATCCATCATACCTTAACTTTCATAGGAGGCCTGTGTCCCAGCAGGGGGAACATATTAAATACGCTGAAAATGATGATGAAAAATACATGAAAACATGTGCCTTAGCATATATCCAGTCCATAACGAAAATAGAAATTTAACCAAACCACTGTTGTTTTAATTAAGCCACTGTTATAGTATACAGTATTATCAACTGCAACCTTTGATTTTATAACTGACATCGAATCGTATATAAAAAGCAAACGTTCATTTTTTATTTATTTTACTGGTTTACCAACGTTTGTTTACTTTTCAAAAATCATAAAATTTTTAGTACAAAAATATGTGGTAAATGTAACAAACACTGATAGGCAAATACAGAATGCATATACGATAAGTTTGAAAGAATTAACTTATTATCGCACACTATAATAAATCCTTTACTTTCCTAACCTTACTCAATAAAGAGGACGAAGGATTACGCAGCTTGTTGGGGGAATCTGAAATATGTCAATTCTCTCTGAAGTCATTTACAGTTAAACAAATTCATAGTAATATATTTAAAGTAGAAAGATATTACCCTATTTAATTCAGTTGCAAAAATTGCAAGGTTTCTTGTAATTATATTAGAAATTCATATTGATGCA
This sequence comes from Zerene cesonia, assembly GCF_012273895.1. Classification (NCBI taxonomy): domain Eukaryota; kingdom Metazoa; phylum Arthropoda; class Insecta; order Lepidoptera; family Pieridae; genus Zerene; species Zerene cesonia. Next base: position 8,151,183 of record NC_052118.1, on the reverse strand, counting down.
AAATGCGCCGGGAACCGTAGCTTTTTAATCAAATACTTCAACTCAATAAATGTCCCCGACTCAAAGTTGTGGAAAGAAAGGGGCATTTCATAACTTAATCATAGAGCGTGTTTAAAATTCCATTAAGTATGAAAACTTTGAAACCAAATTTTTAATAAGAAAGTTGCTTCAACTAAAACTTCAAAGGCAGCGTTCGTGGCGCCCATTTATAACAATGCATTTAAAAATATACACGGCTTATCTTTAAAATAAAGACCCTTCACTAGCTATTTTTTAAAAATAAGTTGCTATATTTTTATGTTATTCCTACCAAATTCTTCCAAAACTAAGAATTTAGCACACAAAGCCTGCATGGATTTATACATTATTCAAAATAAGCTTCCAATTAAATATAATGTTTCCTTACCAATCGTAAATTCGTGTTCAGTTAGCGGTCAAGCTTAAGTCACAAATGCAGTGTAATGTTGTGGAAAATTAAGGCAAAGATGGGCTTACGAAAGGTCTTTCGGAAATCGAGGACGAATGGGTGTAAGGAAAGGTAATATAAGCTTCCGTTTCGAGTCAACAAAGAAGATGCCAGATTATGAGAGTTCTAATGATCATAAAAAAAATCACGCACAATGGAAAATTCTCTTAATAAACTACAGGAAACGAAGTACGGTAAAAATACAATTTAACCCATATACACTGCAATCTTCCCAAGATTTTGCATTTCAAATTTAAAAGAACTAAAGCAATATGTAAAGTCGAGATTGAAAACGTAAGTTATTCAGATATTTAAATGGAATAAGAGAGATTACAACAGAATGAAGATACTCGGAACACGCCGCGCCGCGTCGTGGAATTCTTAATAAATCACTGGCTTGTTTTTCCGACGCGGACGGCTGAAACACTCCATATGTGGTATGTTATCCTGGTACTTCGAAATTGGTTTAAGAGTTTAATAGAGAAAGGAATTTGAAAATGTTGCAGATATTTTTTACAAATAAAAATAACGTTTAAGATATTTTTAATATAAATTGTTTGGGGTCATTGAAAAATATAAAGTCTCGGCTAAAACATTATTTTACTGAGTTTTTATGAAAATTGTTAGGGAATATTTGTTAACCCAACATCGGTGTAGAGCACAATCGTTTTTAATGTAATTATACATTTTTATACTACTAAATTATCATCTAAACGTCCATAGGAGTGGTGCCTCATAATTCACCATGATACTAATGACAACCCACAAACCTACAAAAGCATAGCAATGGTAAATTGTAACAAGTAAATTGTAAATCACGTGCCACGCCCACAACGGCATATCTACATTGGTAACAAATGAAATTATGCCATAAAAACATAATGCACATGGAGACAATACAATTTCGGTGGAAGTGTGTGGAAACACGCAAAGTAGACAAAATGTATGAGTTCAGGGTTGCTTCGCATTCGCAACTTAGCAGCTGATAAAGCCTGACCCGCTTTTGCCTTTCTTTGTACTGTCTCTTAAATTTAATGTTCATTTTGTTTACTGCTTTTGTAAAGTGGAACTTCTCATTTTTCTCGTGCTCGGAAGACTGTTTGGGATGCAAAGGCAACGTGGCATTAACGTAAATTTTCGTATTATGTAACAGCTTCACATTTCTATTGTTGCGTGTTTTTAAGAAAGTAATTATTTCTTAAATTACATTTATATTTTTCTTCCCCACTCATTTTACATGATATAAAATATCTACCGATTAAGTGCTTTAGACGTTTTCGTTCTGAAAAAATATAACTTTAACAAATCCGTGCAGAAATGAACATTAATCAGAGGGACTCTTCAAGTACACAGCTGGATAACGAAATAACAATACAAAATATAACATTAATAGAAAATATCTCATAAATAGTGGCAGTGAGTGTTGAATAAAATCATAACATAATTTATGTACGTCTTGAGCAAAGCACTACCGATTTACTTGCATGCTGCAACGCCAGCACTATTTTATTTTCTGGAACTATCTTTGGAACGTGAGATTATTTCAAATGGAAAAATTTAATATAGCTTTTTTTTCTATTTTGGCACCTTCGTGGTAGTTATTGAGTTTCTTATCTATACCAATATTATAAAGAGGTAAGGTTTATGAACGTGGGAGTTTATGACGGGGTAATCTATGGAACTACTGGAACGATTTCAAAAAGTATTTCATGTCGGTGCGTGATCCCTGAATACTATATAAAGTACCACGGCACAGGTCATTTGTTGTAATACTCAAATAGTTACATTCTTTTTTTAAATTATTACAGGCAATTGATGGTAAGGGATGACTTCCGCCCATGATTATTTGCAGAGACTGTAAATGTGGACTTTTAAGGACTAAGGGATATGAAATGAATTGACAATGGGAATAGAGAAATGGATTGGAACAGAATGACTAAAAGGTAAATAAGCCTTAATAATAAGCCTAATTTAAAATGTTTCTTACGCAATGTAAACAATGTCATTCGTATATTTTTGAATGTTTCTTCCCCTAACACTCCATTATAAATCTTTAAACAGTTTTACATTTATTCTCGTATATAAAACCTCCAGAGTAGTCCCCATTTGATGCAATTCAGTGAAATGGACGGGAGGTATTCCAGAGCATTCCTCGCTAATTGCTTTCCGCTCGATATGCAACGGCACGGAAAAAAAGAGACAAATTAATAAGGATTTCAATATTGATGGAAAGTATTAGACTCCAGTGAAGGCTGCATTCGTATGAATATTTTTATTGATACGAGAGCACGTGGAAATTTATTATGCGTTCATGTGGAGTTTCGCAAGATATCTTTATAATTTAAGTGTTTACTGCAGTTTCATTCGATATATTGTATACATTCCTTGTCGTATGTTATAAATTTCTATCTCGTAAAGTAAAGCAGAGTAATAACGTATTGTTTTTTTTTTTATTAGACATTAAATTATCAGTTATACGCTTTAAGAATAAATAGTGATATAAAGTCATTGATCATCTTTATTATTATTTATATCAAGTTTTTCATTATCACCTTCATCACGCTGGCCTAGTGCGGGTTAGCAGATAACACATGTCGTCGAATTTTGGATTCTTGGACATGCCGGTTTCCTCACGATGTTTTCCTTCGCCGTTTAAAAAGGGTGGTAATGTTATCCAAATGGGCAGATAAATTAATAATTCTATTTATTTCCTGAGCGCTCGCAAGATGGGGATGGGCCCCATCACCCGAGCTAGCGTCAAACTTTACTAGTTTTAAGGACCTTTCCATTTGAATTAGAATCCCCACTTTAATATTATTTAGCTATATCAACGTTATCTTATGTACTACAACATAATATAGTAGGTAAATTAACGAAAATCACTTCCAAGGACTTTTATCAAAAACAATTACGTTCACCAAAGGGAAAATCCATCGAGACAGATTAAGTGGACAAAAACATATCACCTTTAGCCCAACCGATCTAGAACACAGTATTCAATTTATTTCGGTTCGTCGAAAGGACTAGACGATTTTGTAAAGAAAATTAGATTTATTCCGTGTTATGTCTTTCTGAAATATGTCAACGGAGATATATTATATAGGTATAATGCATGTTTTCGTTTAATATCTATAATTTTAGCGTCATTGTAAATTATTCTAAAAATGGATATGTACCCACAGAAAATTGTATAGTATTTTATATAGTCAAAAGAAAGTCGTATTATAGAAATTATTCAGAAGAATAACGTCTATTATATTACTTTATTATTAAAAGTAATTCCCGTGATATATTTCACCCCGGCAAAAGGTAGTATGTCCCTCTCTAGCAATTTTACTATCTCAAAAAACAAAAATTATATAATAAAGTAGCTTCGTTGCGATGTGTAAGAAGCATAAACAAAAAAACACTTACGCATTTATAATATTAGTAAGGAAGTAAGGGCGGCTGTGAAGGGGGTGGGGCGAGGTTATCCCGGGCGTAGCCGAGACACGTGGCTAAATACATCAATGAATACAAGAATTTGTTACTATACAGTTAAATAATCGTTTTGATTTTATGAAAAGGGAAACAAAAACTAGCATAGAATAATATAATTATAATCATAATCTTTAGTGTATAATGTGATAAAAATATATGTAAACGTTATATCCCAAGATGGAATATAACATTGAATATTGTTCTATGAAAAAAATCTCACAAATTTTTTATCTCAAAATCTATGTTATTTCAATTCGGATCATTTTTCAAACGCTATCTCTAGATTGCTGTGATCTTTGAAGGAGGGCCATGATTTTCTGGTCCCTTAGGCCCGGTTGGCGCGATAAGTAATAACACTCGTATCGTATTTTATGCCGCTTTTGTATTAAATGGAAAAGATAAAATACATTTAGCTATCCATGAAATTGTAGAAAATCGTGAATATATTGTTGTTATACTTTGATGTTTGCACATACGTAAATATCTTAAACCTCTTTTGCCGTGATTTCGGAAATTATTTATTTTTATATTTACCAAATTTGAAAACGTGAAGTGAACGCTGTTGGTACTGGAGCTGGTGGTTCACCTGATCGTAAACGATTACCACTGCCCATGAACATTTGCGGAGTTTAGGTCTCTGGAAATGTATTGCCCACTTTTAAATGGATATGGGATAAGGAAAATTGGCAAAGGGAATAAAGGAACGGATGGGGGAAGGCTAGAAATGTGGTATAGGCCTTCGGCTCATTTAATGAAATTTGGTATACAAACAGGGTATGAGCTGACTTGAGCGGTAGGATTTATTCCGATAAAATGCTCTCTTGGGATAAAACCGGAATCTTGATATCCGGGTGGAGTCAGGACGTGCGTCTAGTAGTATATATAGTATACATTATATTACGTCCACATTAGCGGAGTAGTATACGCCGGCTGAGCAAAGCTAGCGATGTGAATATCGATTTTAAGAAAATAATAATAAATTTAGTACGTCGTTTGTTTAATTTTTTTTTTCTGTAATCAGCGTTGGGAAAACTATAAGCACCATTGAGTATAGTACATCGGCGAGGTAGGTACTTTGGTGCTATGGTGATAAAAGCGACATTGTTTTATGTTTTATTAAACAAAGTCGCTTTCTCAGTCCCTATACCCTATGTCCCTATGTATGCTTAAATCTTTAAAATTACCCAACAGATTTTGATGGGGATTTTTTTAATAGATACAGTCTAGAATAAGATTTACGTGTTTAATAAAATCTATTAAATTACTCTGAATTTAACGCGTACGAAGCCGCGAGTAAAAGCTACTATTTCATATAGTCACTCCCACTCCTTGTTACGTAACAAATGGATATTAAACTAGCGGTCCGTGCCGGCTTCGCCCGTGGTACGTATATAGCCTATAGCATTCCTCTATAAATGGGCTATCTAACACTGAGAGAATTTTTCAAACCGGTAGTTCCTGAGATTAGTGCGTTCAAACAATCAAACAAACAAACTCTTCAGCTTTATAATATCAGTATAAATTATAAAATATATGTAGAATAAATAAGATTTTCAATGCCTATAATAAGGCTCGTTACATACAATTTGAGCTCTGATAATGAAGTGTCGATGAATGGAATCGGTGACGATACAGATGTAATGATATGTTCTGAATGCCGCATTACAAATTATTTTCGAATACATTATATACTGCTGTTCGTTATTTTACTATGTATGATGGTTGGAGCATAATCGCTCGATATTTTATATAATAGGTACCATAAATAGGTAAATATCCGTGGAGAGATGTGTTCTGTTTACGGATTTACTGTTTGAATGTTATTGTAGTGGTTTTAGGGTTTGAATATTGCATTAAAAAGATTTTTAATTTTGTCATCATTTTAACATAAAACTGTATTACAATCTATCGATAGCATATTGCCAATATTTTTTAAAATTCATTAACATTAATTCTATCTTTAAAAAGTAAATTACCAAATATTCCTTGTCAAATTTAATTAAAACCCTCTACGTTATAAGCACATGACATCCGTTATCAAATCAACTTTGACCCCATTCTGTACATGCGGGTTCCTATCCCTAATTACTTAACATTATACTTATAACATTTTTATCTTGTTCCCTGTAACTGGGGCCGGCCGCCGTCTCTATAGAAAGTTTTAATATTTTTACTCCAATTTAATATTCATAAATAGCATTTTAACACATTTTTGAAACAGAGATAGATAGTATCACGAACTATTTTAATATTCTTTCTTAAGTCTAAGTATGGGCAACTATTTAAAATTAAATTTTACATTTATCAAACACTCTTTAAGCCCTATCGTATCAAATGCTCAGTCTAAAAGGAAATTCACTAAACAACGACACAAAAACAGAACCATTCCCAGCAAAATACGAAATCCTACGCGATATAGCAATTAACTTCACTTTTAATATCCTTTTTTATCAAGGATTTAATGCCTCTGTCGGAAATTACTACTGAAAGTACGTGCCTTTTATGTTCATCAATTTAAAAAGTTACAGGCGTGAAAATTTATATCACGTGAAGTCTAAAGTGAATGTATCGTTGGAAGTGGATATTCGGATGTATAACTTTCTCAAATGTAAATATATTTTATTCGTTTGTATCATTCTTGTGGCATTGTTCGTGATGTAGCGCACGGAATCTGGTATGCGAGGTAATATAGTTTTATTCAATTGTCATTTGAGTTTTACTCGATTATGACAAAAATAGAGTAATGTTTTTATAGCGTGTGTTTATATGTAACTATGTATATGTACTAAAAGGAATGGTTTTTAGTACGCCCTACGCGTTTTTGTATCATCAGAATTACAATAGAGACATAGGCTATATATCAAATTACAAAATGGCGGACGCTTTAAAAAAAGAGGTCGTAGGTGTCTAATTAATATAAAAATGGCTGGATACACAATATACAAATAGTATACAACAGGATAAAAAAACAGTCAGTAAAATCAGTGAGCGGAATTTATTTTTTCCTTTTCCGGCTCGGATCCAATAGTCGTTATTACATTGAGCAAGTTCCATATATTTAAACTGAATGATTTAGCATGTAAAATAGACATCTCTCCCCAAAGACGGTTCACTCCAGACTGAGGAGTTGAGGACGAGTCTTAACCTCGCCGTCTCTAGATTTAGCAAGACGGGGGGGTGGGGGTAGTATAATAATAAAGAAAAACGTCTAGTATTTTCTAGTATTTGATTTAACATAATACTATTATGTTACCGTAAGTCTAAATAATTATTCACGGATAGATAAAGAAATGGTCAAACAGTCATAAGATTTATCCCAATGTTTCTAAAAGAAAATAAAATTTTCCTTTAAGCGGAGAATAATTAAAAGTTATGCGATGTTTCTCTATATTTTATAATCAGAAGGAAGGTTCATATACGCTGGTAATTGTATGGACACTTTAAAGGTACTCAATAACATCAAATAATGCTCAATTGCTATGTAAAGTAGCACCTATATGATATTGAGGGCTGAGTTAAGGGCGTTTTGCAACAATTTCATGCATATGTAATATTTTTTCTGTTTTGCCTTTGTACGTAATACTTTTTTTATCTTTATATTATCCAATATTAAGTTTTTGATGCATTTTATTTTTCACTACAGTTAGCCCTCTTAAACATGTCCCCTTAAATACCCTAGCCATATGTAAAAAAAAATAACGGCCACCCAAAACGGGCCTTCTAAAATAACTCCACAACTATCTCAACACTTTAACTTGACCTAAGCGCTATTTGATAGATATCTATTAGGAATATAGAAGCTATCGCACTCAGGCGATCCATTATACCCGAATAAAGTTTTATAACTTTTACGTAGAAGGTAATTTTCGGTGATGGGATCATGAATGGGTATTATGTCAGCGTCGTGTTGCCAAAGTTGCTAACTTGTGTAAAATTCCGTAACCTAACAACAGAATAAGTTAGGAGTTATGTAAGCTTCCGCGGCTGAGTATCTGGGTTCGGGTTTATTTGAAAAAATCGTTATTGGAAAATAATAATTGAATTGAAAATAATAATTATTAAACTTATAATGTTTATTATTTTCCTTACCTTTCCGAGTGCTTCTCTTCGCTTTATAAATCCCTTATCTTTGAAAGACCTTACGCCTATGAAAATATTCATGCCCAGTGGTAGCGATTACCATCAACCCACCAGCTCCTTTCTGCCTATAACCTGGGAAGTATATACAATTTGTACGCTAATAATTAAAATGTAAGTTGTGTACAGAAATGACGTATTGCATTTCAGTAGCTGTTAGCTGAATAAGATAATGTCACTTCTAGAAATATGTCACATTAAATTCTAGAAATATCTTATACCTTTAAACGAGCAATTCTTGTATATATATATGTATATATATAATTGGAATCTCGGAATCGGCTCCAACGATTTTCATGAAATTTAGTATATAGGGGGTTTCTGGGGCGATAAATCGATCTAGCTAGGAATCTTTTTTAGAAAATGTCATATTCGTGTTTTATTTGTGTTTTATCCACTTAAACTTACTTGATGATTAAAATCCGATTTAAAAATTAAAACTGTGATGACATAAATATACACATACACATGCGTAATTGATTGATTGATAAATTGTAAAAAATTAAGTTTTTGTCTCTAATATAATATCAAACTAATTGCACTCACGTTTTTTTTCTTTAAATAACCAGTTCATATTTTTTTATTATTCTGTCGGTAAGATCGAAAAATATTATTCATATTTCATCATTTTATTAGTATGTAATTCGTACTTAAATATAATTTCCAAAAACCACAATTTATAAAAAAAAAAACAAAAAAAAATACCGAGCAAAGCTCGGACATCCAGGTACTGTCACATTAAATGAATAATGTAATTTTAAAAGTGAATTTATAAAGAAGCAATGTGCACATTCTTATATCCAGGCAGGCCGGACATTAAATGTAACTAAGTTATGGAATTAATATTTAAAGAAAATTTAAAGGGTTTTAGCTACTCCCACATTCCGTTCCCGTGCATTTGCACTTAGCAGCGTCTGCAATACACTTTGAAAGCGGGCCTCAATGTGTTTGAATTTGGAATCTGTCATTCTTTTATGAATTGTGCTTTCTCATTGAAGCGCCAAGCGGTGTTAAATATTATTTTCATATAAAATGGATTTGGGTAAAAAAAGAACTGAATTACTACTATACAAAATAATTTTAGGGCCAAATGTAATTTTTTGAAACTCTCCATCCATTTTATATTAGTCGAATGTTTGTGTTATTGATGGATGAAATGAAATCACCTCTATTTATAAAAGAAAATGTCTGGCCGTCCAAGCAGAATTCATATAAAAAAGTGGATCAAAGCAGTGAAGGATTGAATTTGAAGAAATCCTATCCGAAAATAAAAGATCTTATCTCGGGAAATGAATACAGCATCCAGTTCCATGTCGTGTATTTTAAGAGATGACTTAGGATTTATAGCCTATAAAAGACCATTATTCATTTTTGGACTAATAATTTAGACATGAATAAGGTAGTAAAAGCAAATTGATTATTGTATTCAGGGATTTTTTTTTATTTCTAAGTTTTTCGCTCTATGGATGTTTTAACAATGATCGAGTTCATGCTCAAAACTCTATAAAAACTTCCCAATTAGTCAGCAGAGTACAACGTGGATGGCTTGATGAGGTCTATCAAAGAATCATTGTGGCATATTTTCTTCAAACGGTATCCAAATATCGGGACAAATTCATGAAGATACGATTCTTGAGAAGGTAGTTAAGTAGATTAATTATGTCGGTATTAGCTATGCCGATAGTGTAGAAAATTATTGGTGTTGCTTAACCAAGCAAAAAGCATCTTCAGGACCTTTTTGGTTAAATATTGGTACTGAACTCACTTATTTTGTGAAACCAGTTGTAAAATTTATTTCTTTAATCGATTAAAATATATCAACGCAAGATATATTTTTGATAACAAAGTGATATTGTGTGGTCTGAATTTCGCTTCTGCTCAAAACGCATAAAAAGTCTTGCGAAATAAGTATTATAGACGAATAAAACGAAAGATTCAATAGTTTCCTCTCTCGCAAGAGTTCATTAAAACAGTTGTTTTACACCGAAAGCTTAGAGGTTCTTGAAACATTTAATTAATAGCCTTTTAGTTCGTGTCTTGTGACTCAAAGAGCGTTAAGTAAAGGTAACAATTGTTGACTGCCTATTCATTAAAAATTTCAACAATTATTCCCCCTCACAAAGGTTTCGCCAAGGATGCTTCGAAGTGCGCCTAATTTGGGGAAAACGGAATTTTTAATAAGTTGCTATAAATTTTGGGTTATAAGATGCTGCTCTTTGAACTAATTCTTTAGAGGAAACCATTTTTATTTTAAATTTACATAAATGCGATTTAGGTATCTATTTCTTTCGTGTTTTAGTGTTTTTTCGCGTCGCTGGTTATTAATTTTCTTTACTTTCTATAAAGCATCCTTTGAAAGGAACGAAAACGCTTTTAGTTTTCTAAATATGTTATTTTTAAACTTTCTGTATTTATTCAGTAATGAGTATAGTAAAAGTACGAAAAATGTATTTCTGACTTATAAGGCTAGTAATAGAACAAGCATCTGTAAAAGTATGGAAAGAAGACGGAGCTATATAGTTCGCCTAGCGCTGTCACTTTCAGTACAGTATGTAGTACTAATTCGGTACGGCAGTTCTCCAAGCTTTTTTAATAAAATCAGCTCCGTAAAATATAACATCAGAGTAGATAGTTTTCATTGACGCACATCGTAAAAATATTTACAGTGGAATTTTATAAAAGCCTGCAAATGCGTATTTTAAAAATAGCCATTGTTGTTAACGTACATGAAGTTTATAACATTGCAGATGACACCAAATTTATACATACAATGTGGATAACGCGTAAAGTATTATTATATTACTAAAATACAGTCTAGTTATACAATACATACACATTTTTTGTATGTGTGTGGAGCACGCTTCGACACGAATTAAAAAAGATACCACACCCCCACAGAAAACCGGCGTGAAATAATAGCATGCTATTCTGTTTCGTACGGTGAGTGGGGGAACCGGAGGCCCATATCCTTTTCCTTACCCTTCCCAGTCCTTTCCTTTATTTCTCTCGTCAATCCCTTCCCAATTTAAAGTCGGCAACTCATTTGTAGAGACGTAAGATCTGCAACTGACCTTACCCGTCTCGAAATTTTACATTTGTATATTATTAGTTTAGTGAAAACTGATTATAACCTGATGTTATATACTATAGAACCTAAAAATTATTTAATAGGTCAAGGCTTCTCAGTCCTATAAGTATTTTTACAAGTAAGTGAACTATAAGAATGCGGGTCGCTCTAATTTCAAACATATTAGACCTGAGAAAACTTTTAAAACTCCATTCAAGAATTATTCGAAGAGAATTCACTAGTGGATATAAAAGAGATTTTTTGCTGGGTCATTTCATTGATACATTATTATCCTACTAGCTTCCTACTACAACATACTACTAATATTATAAATGTGAAAGTATATATATATAAATCAAGAATGGATTAACCAAAGTGGCTGAAAATTTGTGCAGAGGTAGCTTAGAACCGAGGGAGGGACATAGAAAATTCCACGGGAACGGGAAAATGCGAGGAAAACTCCGGGTCTATCTATCCTGTGACTAGGCGGGCAAAGAACTGTCTTCGTTTATCGTTGTTTACCTTTTTGCCTAATCGATACAGCTTATGACTAGAATGAATCCAGTTTATAATCCGTAATCAATCTAAAAGCACCATGATGGAAATGTATGGTTTGATTTTATTTTTAGTATTATAGCATTGAAATGCTTTATAAATGAAAAATTTTGAAGGAATAGCAAAGAATTTATCACGATGCGGGATTAGACCACGTCTTTTTGCTACGATATAGCAATTTTTTTCTGTTCTTTCAAAATTTCTGATTATATAATATGTTTGACTAAATAATAACACAAACATACGTTATGTACATTTTTGAACTAATTATTATAATTTTGTTCTAGTATAGAACAAAAGTGTAATAGAAAATGTATTAAAATAAAATCAGTTTCATCCCAAATTTCAACCTTTTACATGTCATACCAGCTACGTACAAAGTAACATTGGCTCACTTCAAACCTGTCAAGGACCCTTGACCTTCAGAATAAACCGTCCGAAAGGAAAATCTCCATTCTTATCCTCAGTTGACATGAGCTCTGAATATTTTACGCCATCCCATCCTCTCTTTAATAAATGCCAACACCTTATAAAATGTATCGATCAATCCTCTTACAGTGAGAACGGGTTGTGTACCAGTTTAGATAAGTTTTTACTTGGGCCGGATTTTAGGAGACTAGGATATTGGGTTGATAGGAAAAAGGCGAACGAGCGCTGTCATTATTCATGGCAAAAACGTGTGTTACATCAGGTAATCTAAATTCATCCGTGTGGAACATTTCATGACAAGCAAACTACACAATTTTGAATGAAATCTATCTATATTTCGGACACAAAAGCTCCTCATTTGTTGAATACTTCAATAGAATCAGATTTAGTTTCAGTTTACAGAAGTACCGCTACAGTAAACCGCTCTAATACACTGCGCAAATATCAGTATCATCAAAGAACCAAAACATACATTTATTTTATAATTCGAACATACAAAAGACCGAAACTCTATATATCACATTTTTTATAATCTACATGAAGCATTATTATTTGTACGTAAATGTTTAGTACATTACTGAGAAGGGGAAATAAATCAAATAAATGAAATACTATTACACGTTTTATTCAATATATTTATATTCATTATATATATTTCATTAGCATGTAACCAAAGTAATAATTAATACCAAACACACGACTAAAGCTACAGTTAAAAGGTAATTACCGTAATTTAAGACGCACATCCGTTTATTTCCTCGTTCACATATAAATATTCATGCATCGGCCAGGTGGCGGAACATAGCACCGGTTCTCGCATTCAGCTAAATAAAACATTGTGTTTCACAATCAGGGTGTCCAAGGTTCATCCCATTTCCGCACCTCTCATTACTTGTAGAGGAAAAATATAGCGAGCAATCGGAGCCCGGGGTAGCTTTTTGAAACACAACTACGCTCTTTACTTTGATGCAATTTTCCAATTTGGTTTCGTAGAAATATCGCTGATTGTTCGTAGTTTCGTGGATATTGTGTAAATCCTACTAATATTATAACTGCGAAAGTTTGTAAGGATGTGTGTGTGTTTGTTGTACTTTCACCCAAGGACTACTGAACTGATTGCAATGAAATTTGGTAGATAGACAGCTGGACAACTGGAATAACATATAGGCAAATTTTATGCCGATATTCTTACGGGATACGGACTTACGCAGGTGAAACCGCGGGGCGCAGCTAGTAATGATATAAAAGTATTTTGAATGTAATACGTTGAGTTGATAGTTATGATAGTATTATTTAAATTTACATAAAATATATTCTTTTAGGTTATCTTTCGCGAAAGTAAAAAAAATATTGTTTTGATTAAAACAAGTGTACAGTCACCTTTTATGAAAACAACTTTAATTTAACTCTTAACTCGATAAGTGTGTTTATCAAAGAAGCGCGTACCTTGCCTCACTGTGTATTTCTAGACCATTGTACGTTGATTTTACTTGTTTGCGCGACTGTCCGCTGTGAATATTTGAATTATTCAAGTGAGCGAACTCTCTGGTTGACTGTACTCAGTTGAACGGCGAATTAGGACTTCACCATGGCTCACACAACACGACACGATACGTTTTGCTCTTTTTGAAAAAGGAAGTGGTTCTCTATTTGTTTGCTACCTCACAACTTAACTGGGTGAACGGGTTTTGATGATCCTTTTTTTTTATTTGAAAGCTCTTGCTATGTGGTTATATTTAAATTTGGTCTGCTTACAATTTTGAAGCAGTTTAGTTTGTTAGGAACAATTATTAACATCGCGCGTCTACGACTTTTACGAGTACATGATCGAAATCGTATCGGCATCGTGTAAACAGTCGCTGGACTTTAACTAAATGCATTTACGTTTTCTTCTTGCCCGTGACACGTTGGATGGAATTTTATGTCCGACAATTTGGTGTAAATGTTTCAAACGTCGACCTCGTATGACGTCTGGATGACTTTAAATTACTCTATGCACGATTACTGAAAATGGCGCGCTTCTACGTAGCATGTAAGTAGCTTTGCTTTGTTCTTTTACGTAGTTCAATATGTAATGAAAAAAATACCTCTTTTTTCAGACATATTCCATATTGCTTGAAAACGAGACGTGTTTTGTATTCTTTTTTAATTCGATTTTAATGGATTTCCAAATAGTACTGAATTCGACCGTTTATATATTTGTTAGGTATATTTGCCGAGAACATCGTCATCGATTTTGTTGATTCGTTTTTTGTTAGAAAGGAGACATTTAAAGGTAGTATCTATGTCTAATTTTGTATTAATTTGTTAAGTTTATGGTATTATTTTTGTTTATTAACACTAGATGGCGCTGCTCGTGTTTAAGTCGCGCTAGGGAAATAGTTTCATCATTAAATATAAGAAATCACGGTTTAGGTACTTGTCTTGTGTAAACGTAAATAAATAGTTATATTAGTGTTGAGTGTTTTAGTGAATCCCGCGAAACTTCAGATTTATACAATCTTACAATGATAAAAAAGGCATTTCAGAGAAATTCGATAGTAAAAAGTCTCTTCATACAATGAAGTCTAAAGTCGTCTAATGATGAAGCCAAAAATTTTACACTAAAGGTAGAAAAAAACAGTTATTAAAAAAAAATTAACATGGCAGTTTTTTGTAAAAAAGATCAAGTCAAAGTCAAAGCCCAAAATAAGAAAAACCTTTCAACTTGAAACACCGACTTCGATTTAAGTTATCTACCCAGTAACCAAATTAAATGAAATAAACCATTTTCCTTTATTATTCTCCATTCCTTTTTTTAGAATGTTGGTATTGCAATCAACCTCCGATGCGGACTTCTCGAATGTTCTGGAGGTAGATGCAGCGGAAGGCAGGTGATGTTAATAAGAGTAAAGACTGATATAATCTTTGGCTTCCCAGTATGAGGTACTAGCTTTGCGCCCGTGACTTTGCCTGTGTAGCCAATGAAAAATTCTATAAGAATGCGATATTTCTGTGAAAATAAAAAACATACCCTAAAACTGATTAGTTATAACAACCAAGTAAACAAACAGATACAAATACTTTTGCATTTATAATATTAGCAAGGATGAAACAGATGTTTCGCTGCACTAACTTTGTTAGATAATATATGATCTGTGTTCCGTCTTATCATATCTTATAAATTATCAGTTAGAATAAAACCTCTAAGTCATTTTAATACACTATTATTTGCAGAAATTTTATCAAATATATTCCCCATGTCTTCAAACATACGAATGAATATGTTTGATAACAATTCTGCAAATCATTATTACAATTAGGAAATTTAAATCTAAATTTCTATTTAATAACAAAATCTATAATAAGCCTAGTAAAATATTGTAGCTGATATTTACATGTTACTAGCGGCACCCGGCAAAAATAGATGTTGGCCGATTCTCATAGATACCGGATGAGCACAAAAAATTTCATCAAAATCGGTCAAGCCGTTTCGGAGGAGTATGGCAACGAAAACTGTGACACGAGAATTTTATTTACATGTTATTGTGGAAACAGAGCGAAAACGAATTTATCTTACATACAAAACTGTACTTGTTTATCCGTATACGATCATTGAGATCAAACAATGAATAAACTGTAAAGTGTTTATGCCTGCCTCCATGGCAAAATGGGTAATTAATCGTCGATATTCACCAAAATTCATATAAAAAAGGTTAATTAGCAACCTTAATTACTTCAACTGTATATCAAAACATTGCTCTGCCATATGAACTAAACTATAACCTGTTTATAAGAAGATAGTGACTTGATTACGATTTGATATGATTGTTAGTATTCGATTCGTAAACAATATAGACACAGCTTATGAATCTAGTTGTATGAAGTCTGAGTGTAAAAGCCTTAGGCTCTGGTATCATAACATCACAATTATCGCACTGTCACAGGACGACCCTCATCACACATCTGTGGTCGAATTAATCGCGGATTAACTTAATCTCCGCGGTCAAATCTCTTTGTACTGAATAATTCGTTTATTTTTCATATGTTTAATCCTTGTGCCAATCAAATGAGTATTTGTTCGTTCAATTTTATCACTTGCGTTTGAATAGTGTTATTGTTATTAAAACTCCTTGTAATTAGCGTATCAGGATTATACTGTATTATGTACATACCTATTGTAATTCTTATAAAAATTAAATGAATCAAACTTAACGCTTCTTTCAAAATTTTCGCTCGAAGGGACAAGAATATCAGACAGCAGAAAATATGGAGTAAATTTACTATTCTCTCTACAATTCCTCTAAAAGGGGTACGTTTCGAAATAATCCTTAAAAATGTCTTGTTTTCCAGCGAAGGAAGTGTAAAATAAATTTTAGATACAAGGAACGGGGAGCTAACCATTAAAGTAAACGCTCACGTGACTTCGTAAAATGAGCCTTCTCGGGAAATATTTGCTGCCTTAGTCCCGTGGGAGACGACAACTGTGCAGCGCAGGCATGCCCCTGCATTTGCGAGCTTTTAGGTTTGTTCATTTTCATTTTAACCTTCCATCTTTTTTGAAAGCTTTTAGCATTTTAACAGAGGTGCTGCGCGGTATTTTGGCGGCGAATTTCATCCGGAGCTATTGTATGATGACGTGAACGACCATTTATTGTTATGCTGGATGCACGGGCAAAAAGTGTTGTAGAGTGCGGTGTTATCAGTTCTGAACTGGTGTGGAATATTAATCGGCCACTGCTCAAGTAGTGGACGTGGCAAACTTTATTTTGGACGAGATTTACGCTTGAGGTAAACTTTTCAAGAGGTAACTTTAACGTAAGTTGTTTTATAACCTAGATTGATATCTGAATATATTTATTTTATTCGTATTATATTATATTTCGAGGAAAGAGTGCGCTCGTGTATTAGCTTATATAATACTAGCAGTGTCGCGTGGTTTCATTCGCGGACCTGTTGTTGCTCTGATGCATTGCTAGCTACATTACTATGTAAGTAAGAAACATACACGTATACATCCATTCGTTACGGGCGTCCATACGCCCATATGTATACATGAATTCTTAAACACTTGCGCATTTTTATTATTTGAAATGTTTCATATCTACAATTAAGTAAATTATACTAAGTATAGCTTACAAGGCACAATGTACGTCATAAAAATATTCGTAGAATTTTGAAAGACCTTTCTTCCAGTAACTACTGAGAATACAAACATTAGCCGTTTCGCCTACTTCTAGAGCACTCACAGCCTACGCGTAGTAAAAACTTTTTTATAAAACGACGAATACATTATTCAACAAATTTACTTAGGACCGAGCCCAAAGGATGTGTGGACCCGCTTTCATCGAATTACGCATTCATATGCCAGCCTTCATTTTCTTTTATGAGAATGTGCTGAGCGAAATTATGACTGACATTAGATAACACAATTGTATTTTCCTTCCTGTAAATAGGACTTTTTCGGCGCAAACGATATTCATTTAACCGTAAAGACTTCCCGCAATAATCATGGAATTGTTAATTTATGAGTTCCGACAGATGTTTTCGACGCGAAGTTTGTTGCACATTGCACTGTACTTGATACAGCTCGCTGCCGAAAATTTAATTTCGCTTGTGATAACAAGACGGCTATGAACAAATTAATTTGCAGCTTGTTTCAATGTTGCAGCATTTACACGATTCGAACGTTGGTCGTACGAGCGCGTAGATAGTACTACAATAATGCACTTATCTTGCATTTTTACTTATGACCCAAAAACTTTATATGAATCCAACTAATATTATAAACGCAAAGGTTGTGAGTATGGATGGATGGATGTTTGTTACTTTTACACGCGAGTACAGCTTATCCTGTATGTCTGTCCCACACTGGTCACACACGTCACATAGCTTACTTTTTACCCGGGTGCCACGCAAGCGACACCATGGGTTACAACTAATATTTTATATTTCAAACTAGTATAAGCCAATTCATCGTCAACAGTAATCAAAAGCACCTGGGATTACTTATAATTCACACATCGCTGTTTTGCTAAATCAAAATTTTATAATTCAATAATTCTTATATTTCTCATACTTAATTACGGACATCCTGTGTGGTTACGATGAAAAGTAAAACAATGGCCTTGTAGAATAATGGTGAAGTAATGTTTTTCAGCAAATTTCATTATTACATAGAAATTATAAATTTTTTTTTGATTTGGAAAACAATTATTTTTCACAAATTTTAAACATTTAAAAGACTTGGCCGATTAAATTAATTTATAGCTGCTCCTGCTCCGCCTGGATACACATTTTTCTTATTATAAGTTGATATTCTAATCTGAACGGAGACAAATTCAACAAATCAAAAATCATTAAAAACCGTTTAACTATTCTTGAGATAAAAATAAAATGACATTCTTATATGGATTTACTAGCACTAATACATTTGCTCAGTGCTGCCGAGGCTTAGATCTTAGCTATGAATCTAAAGCCTGAGAATGTTCACAAAGCACACTTAGCGAGACTTAGTCTAACCGAAGAACTAACTCGCTCCATATATTTCACTCATAGTTGTCATTTCAATGTTTTAATGAGCCATCTACTGCGTCATCACTGCTTCAATTGTTTTCTTTTCTACCTCGTAAAATGTATACAAAGTCAACAAGGACGGTTTTCTATTAGTCATTTACCTTGCGGATGTATTTAGACATTTTTATTTAAAAATAAATCATATACTTTCTTTCAGCAACTATTCCACGTCGCATAGGTGAAAGAATTATATAAATAATTGCCATAAACGAAGACATCCATCAAACAATGATCGAATTTTTCTTTAATACCCGGCGAATTTCTCGTGATAATAAACAGAACATCACGCTCCTTCGACACAATGGGAAATGCCAAATTGACAGATCCCACACCTTTCTCCACGCTTATACCAATAATAGACACTAACTATTATGGACAAGCTAAAACACGGAAGGCGCACAAAGTAGGTCGGGTCAAGCGTTCATACGAATATATTTTGTGGTTTTGACAAGGATCTTATGTGAATTTATGTACACACTATTATTCTACACCATTATTGAAAGTATACTATAAAGGTTTTTCCATTTTTATGACACAACTGTTACAAATAATAATGGAATGGAATACTCTCTGTGCTTGCCAAACCGAGACTTTTCCGAGTCTCCACAAAGAATCAAACCCTACTTGTGAGTGTATCTTTTGAATTTAGTAGTGTAGTGTAGCTTAACATTTTTTATAAACAGTATGTTTCCTGTATTTCTATATAACTGAAAATTCAGACTACTGATTGGCGAGATAATAATTTCAAAAGATTTTTATAATAATAATTCAATAAAAAAACTGTTTGAGGGGGCTAAGGGAGCCATAGCCTCGGGCGGTATACGAATGTGGAAGCGGTAGGAAGCGCCAATTTATTACTTACAATAATAAAAAATACTTAGAATTACAAGGAATGCACGAATGGATTAATACAAGCGGACGGACCGACAGACAATTAATGTACAGACAGGGTCCTAGAACTCGCTATGCTGGCATATTTTTAGTCAGTTCTAGGCGACAAAAATCCTGACAAACTTTGCTGAAGTTAGTAACTCGCTTGTGATGTATGGAGGCCGTGACCCTTTCCCACTGCTCGTCATATCCGCTGCCTTAACGATGTCTAAGAGCCATGATTGCTTGTTTTTTACTTGGAATAATGCGCTGCATCTAAATAGCTCTGTATTTTTCCACACTGGAATTAGAACAGCTTAAGACATGATGGATCGACAGCCTCCTTGGTACAATGGTTAACGCATGAGCGTAGAACCGAGGGGTCCTGGGTTCTTTTCCCGGTGGGGACGCACAAAAAAAAAAAGTCTCGGTCTGGCAGGACACACAACGCTGATCACCTACTTGTCCTTAAAGAAAATCGATCAGGGAAACAGATGAACGTCATCTGCCCCATACCCCACTAGGGGATACGGGACTTCACTTAAGACATGATAGATGATGACAAAATTCCTATATTAACCGTTTGAAATTATTTGAGTTTGATGTATTAAATCTTAACACTAAACAACTATCCTGAAAATAATACTATTTATATACTCTAAGAGAAACTGTAACATTATATATTCGTTGTAAATGGTGCATCTGTATTATTATATAATAATGAGTATGAAAGAGCAAAGAATTTCATTTAGAACGTAGTCTATAAACTTAAGACTTAATTACTTCTAAAGTATACTATAGGTACTCTACTTTCGTTTTCTGCAATCTTCACAAGGATTATTCATAAAATTATGTCTATAATAACTTTCAATTACGTCACATTAACGATGGATAATAATGTGGATATTGACATAAATTATGGTAAATTATTTGAATATTAAACCTCCAGCTCTTAGACTAAGTGAATGGGAAAAGCTCGAACCTATTTATTTTCTGTAATATTTGTTTATACAACGGATATTAACCTGAATTTGTATTTGTCTTGTTTCTACTAATAATGCCTTGATAAAAACGTATACTTTTGAAAAAGGGCTTTCGATATTTTTATATACTTCAAGGTTATTCGATATTATATTGAGTTTTACATAGACTGTTAGAAACAATTTATTTTGTATTAATTTATTAGTCCTTTTTTATGATTATATGAACCCATTCATTTTCGTGTTAATTTTTTTTCGTATTTTCCATTATAATGAATGATTTTATAGACTCTAAGAATAAATAAAATTGCAACAAGCTTTGTTTTTTCTTTCTCATAAATACGTATAGATATCAACTCAGTGCCCCATACGCAGTCTATCTGACATAAACTATATTTTAAACTTAAATATAGTATCATAAGGTCTTAAATACAATTTAATATCATAAATAAATAAAAATAATATCGCAGAATAGAGTTACGCACTAAACATTGATTTTAAAACATTTATTTCACAATATTGATGTTCTCAATATCTTATCTTGGTGCATTATTGTAACATATTGTAATATTGATGTTTTTAATAAAAATACTGCTTAGTAAAAGCATTTTTTGTACAAACCAATTAGAAAATGAGTCCCCAAAATTAACTAAAAGCTAATATACTTAGGGTCGCTACTAAATACATATACACAATTTATGTATAAAAAGTGTAACAAGGCAAGGTGATCAGTCTTCAATGCCCTCCGCCCGTTCTCAGCCTATATCTTGAAGTCCGTTTGATGGATGACTCTAAGAATAAGCTTTATTAATATTCATAGTATATTACGTACATGTGAATTATTTGTTGAGAATTATTAGTTTATATGTTTGTAAATGATAAAAGTGAAATCCCGTGTCCCCTAGTGGGGTATGAGGCAGATAATATACTGCGTTTCACTGATCGACTTCTCTATGGACAAGTAGCTGATCAGCCTTCTGTGTTCTGCCAGAGCAAGACATTTTTTTTCTGTGCATCCCCATCGAAATTCGGAGGCAGGACCCCCCGGTTCTACGCTCACGCATTAATCTCTGTACCAAGGAGGTGGTCATGTCAGTATTACCTTATTTCTCCACAGCAAATAATATTTATACAGTATATATGTATTTTACCATGCTCATTATTTACGTCATCCTTGTACTATTAATTGAGTTCTGAATTCCAGTCAAACAGAAATTATTTCACTAGAATTGAGAACTTAAAAGATTGTCTTGTTTTCGATTCTATTCATCACGACAACGATCTCGTGGACTGCAGCATTCGAGAAAATTGGATGTCTTGTGCTGTCCTTCTACGATTTATGGGTGTTTCATGCAGACAATGAATATCAATGGCTGTGGATGCAGCATCGTTTATAGACTAGGCTCTTAAGCATCTGGAAACGACGCTGTTTTATGTTACAATAACAAGAGCAACGAATTTAGAATATTTTAGTCACTTTAATATATAATCTTGGTATTTTATATGAATATTTACACTCTATAATTATCAAAAGCACGCATTATCCTGACTATATTTTTGTTTTTCACATAATTTATACACACATATATAACGTGATGATATAATCTTTGATATAATTATATGATTTTCGTGTCTGGGGGTAAGGGGAAAGGGGCACATGGCAACAATCTTACGTATAGTTTTGTAAGAAAAATACTCTACGTGTCCAAGGTATGACCTATACATGTATGCTAAAATTATTTTACATATTTACATCTTATTCTGCATTATACTCCATTTTCAAATATATAAAAAAAACATGGTAGAATATTTTGCCCTATTTTTTCGTCGTCACTTTACAAAACGCTAGCAGCTTTACCTCAGTATACTACATAATATGCCGAAAATTCGGAATCCGACATTTTTAATTAAGTAAGGAGGCTAGGTTAAGGTCGTATCTCACAGCATGTATCTATCGTTTGAGAAAAATAACTTCATATCGTCTACAGCACTGCGAGCTTTTGTAAATTGCCTACGCCATTTGTAAAAATCAAACAAGCCTGCGACATAGATTACCATATTTAAGCTATTATATTATTAATGAAATAAATAACTGTTAGTTAGTTTCAATTAAAGATTCATTATAATATTCGTAAGGGCAATGGATAACGTAGGTTATATATTAAGCTTTTATTTCAAACAAACAAACTACTATGGATCCAAAGAATAGATAATAAGCTAAGCTAAGAGATAATTTTGATTTACCGAAAAGTATGTAACTTCTCACTCAAGAATCCAAGCAAGTTTTTCAATTTGGGTAAATCACTCGTAAATATTTACTTGACAAAGTCGACTTATATTTACGTTTCCGCCTTTCATCTTCTCATCAAGTATTTAAAAAAATTATCAAAGACATTTTCCACGCGTTGATCCTGGGTTGATAAACGGTGTTACTTCCGAATTGTTTGATTTTCATTTTGATGATACACAAACTTTATTAACCTCGCATATTTCAAAATTTTAAAAGGCCCCACAATTCCAATATGATCACAATTTCACCATCAATAACGGAAGCCCATAAATTAAATCTGGATTAAACTACCAAAAGTAACTGTCATTTATTCGAATCTACCTAAGTAGGTTCGGTGGCGGTTTGGAAAGTTGTCAAATAGTCAAGCTCGCGAAATTGCCCACATTTCGCTCTGCCAGTTTAGACTCAGCAGGAAATCTTACATAATCTACCACAGTACTTACATTGTTTCAGAAATCGATGC
The DNA here is from genome assembly GCF_012273895.1 of Zerene cesonia. Taxonomy (NCBI): domain Eukaryota; kingdom Metazoa; phylum Arthropoda; class Insecta; order Lepidoptera; family Pieridae; genus Zerene; species Zerene cesonia. Next base: position 8,127,891 of record NC_052118.1, on the reverse strand, counting down.
TTGTACGTGTTGGTAGGGCCAGAAATGTTCAATGTAATTGTTTTTAGTATATTAAAATTGTTTATAAATACACATACATTACGAATTTACTATTTCTGCACCAAAAAAAACGAAACCACCTTCAGAATATCAGAATTAAAAAAAAATTCTCCTTCTATACTGATTACTTAATAATTATGTTTTAAGAATTTAAATAACTGAGTCTTATAAGTATTTCCTTTCCTATAGTTATTCATTTAATCACATCAAATTTAATAACCATTTTTTTTGGAATTAATAATTATAAATTTATTCTATAAATTCAACACACAATTATAATCAGCAGCTTTCTATATCTAATTAATTTACTAATACAATAATTTAATCTAATTCGCTCTATTTTGGATACTAAAATAAGTACATGCTTTAATTAAGCATTTTACCATAATGATAACAAATTTAACACGTAGCATTTGTTGAAAAATAAAAAGGAATAAACGCATTTACAAAGAAAGCGATTCGAGGTGTCAACGCTGCCATATTAATTAAGAAAGACAAAATGGACGTCAACAAAAAGACGTCGTATTTACGTCGTAAAAAAATTATCAGCGTTGCTCCAACGCTTGTTTTATGAATTATTTAACGTGGAGAGGAAAATTAAAGATCTGTATAAAATTATTATCTATTAATTATAATTGACTTATACCATAAGAAATTAAAAGACTGTAGGTTCGCAACAACAAACATTGTAAATATTTACTTAACCAATTTAACTAATTGATTAAAAAAACGTTTCTGTCTTTCAACAAAGCTTAAATATTTGATCAAAATATGATAACAAAAAGTATAATATAATAGCATACTATTAAATATAATAGCGATCACACAAATAATTATGACAATTGTACTTTCAGCAATCACAATTTTGAAACTGGATGTAAATTTCACCCCATACCAATTTACTATAAAGAGAAAATATGTATTTCTAAACGAGAAATAAGATTTACCATTATAAACCAAAAGCCTTCAATTTAATAGGTAATTAATTAAAATTTACCGCAACGCGTAGCTCATGTTGATATAATGCTGAAGTATCAAAATTCCGTACATAATCACAGTAAAGCATAATTATTATCGTCATACGAATAAAGGCTCTAGTTAACAACTGAAATAGGTAACGGAATTAGCACAATTCGAGTAGTTGTCCGGAGTTGCAGAAAATTCAATTAAAGTGATTAGTTTCACCTTGCAACTCTATTTTGTGTTAGGTCGGTGAATTCGATTATGTACCTTAGGCCTATGGTAATAGGGGTTAGTGAAATGTGTATGCCAATCACGTTGCGGGCAAGTTTTCGATCTTACCTGAATTTATATGTGCCCTTTTAAGATTGGTGTGCCTTATAAGGGTTCTGTTTATGTAGTTTCTTAATTTATTAAATTAATACTCTCTACAGTAACTTTACGCCTTGTTTTCGCTCGTTGTAACGCGATAGTCATGAGGCGTAAAAAATCCATTCCCTATATAACCCCCATTAAGCTTTGCTTTTCAAACAAAAATGAACCCAGCTATTAGCCCAGTTTTTTTAAAGTTACGTCTAGAAAGTTCCCCAGGATTTTTATGATTACTGAATTTGTACATTTTGGAAAGCTCTGTTCTAGGAGTTACTTGATTCATTCAAATTTTTCAATAATCAAACATATTCCGGGATAAAAGTCGTCAGCCCGTTAACAACGTTTATCCAAAAACTGACGTTGATCCATTGACATGGCTATGAGAAATAAAGATAAACCAACAGACACACTTCCTCAGTATTTAATACATGAAAAATATACTCAAAGATGAATAATAGGAGGACTAAAAGCTTAGTAAAAATTACGGCTCGAGATTATAAGCTGTCTTGTTTCGGTCATACAAAGAATATTCGGGATTTTTCTATAGAAACAGACATGGAGACTTGTACGTCATTCCAAAATAGAATGAGTAATTAATTTAGTGGATCCCAATTAATAAGCAAACTTCGTAGAATATGATAGCTGTTGTTTGCTTAGCAATACAATATTATACTTTATTTCATTGGAAACAAAACAACAATCTAAAATATACCGTCTAATAAACTTATTAGTTACTATATATTATGAAAACAAAGTCACCCACCATATCTATCTGTCTTTCTGTTCGTGATATACTCAAAAACTGCTCTGATTTTTATTTAATTTTCACCTTTGTATTTGTTCATGAGGTTTTTTACACTACATTAGGCAACGCGGGCGATGCCGCATGGGTAAATATAGTTTTTTTAATATTAATATATATATATAATAAGTAATTCTTAAGTTATTTCCATGTCACGCATTATTATTTTTTCTAAACTACACAATTTACATAATCAGAGCCACGAACAAAATAAATAAAACAACTTGAATACAACTGATTTCATATTTGCAACGGCTGTTATGGCGTACGTTGGAACATGGTTACAAAATAACACAAAGCAACACAAGCATCTGCACAACACTCAATACATCAAAGCTCTCATAATTTCGTTCCTTACCTCAACAGCGATTGTTCGTACGATTAAAAAGGAAAAGTCTTGAAAACGTGAGGGGATAAAAAACAAATACTTGCCCAGAAGGGATCCGTACCGAGGCTGCAATGCAATCTAATTTAAGAGTAACCATTATTCCTGGGACTTGCGTTGAGTCACGTTCATTGCCACTTCAATGAGTAAGCTTTCACTTATCGATGTTTTCGAATCGGAAAGTGGCAAATTGCCGTTTATATTTTATTTGGAACTCGCCTTGTCGCTTGTAGTATTGTGAGTACTTCTACGATAATATGCCGCCCACTCAGATGAACGAATTGCGTATTTTATCAACGATAAAACTTCTTGACAATACGGCATCGTCTACTTGGGTGCGTAATTTTTTATTCTTAACTTTATCTTCACTACAGAGATTATTATAACACACCCCTCGATTTCATGCGATCAGTGATTAAAATTAAGTATTAAAGTATATTTTCGTTATAAAACAAAATCGCTTTCTCTGTCCCTATGTCCCGGTCTATGCTTAAATCTTTAAAACTACGTACCGATTTTGATGGGTTTTTGAATAGATAAAGTGATTAAAGAGCAAGGTTTATGTGTATAATAACATCTATTAAACTATTCTGAATAAACGCGTGCGAAGCCGAGAGCAAAAGCGAGTAACAAATAAACTAAATATTTAAAATAAGTCAATACAAATAAACACCGCTATAAGTCTTACGGTACTTAAAATATGGAAATGGTTTATAATATGGTTTTAATCGTCTCCAAAAACCTTAATAAAATTTTCGTATTACTAAACATAATCCCATTATTTATGCGTACATTCATTTTGAGAAAACACAACAACAAAGCGTAAAGCTTAATGTATAAACTTAGCAAATGATAAGATTATGAAACTGACAAATGTCACCCAATATGACACTGTCACGAACCCCTGTACACAGTTAAATTGTACCAACTGGTTTCGCTGAAATCGTAACAACCGATTCATTTAATACAAACAGTTAAATAAATAACTCCGTATTATGTGTGTTATAAAGTCATTCATTTATTTCGCTGAGTCAAAACATTCTATGACACTTCGTTGTGTTGCAGTTTACTTATATATACAAAAATTAATTGATTTAATTGTAATCAATTAATGAAAACCGGTCGTGCTGTAGTGTTATAAAATTGTGATGTCTTAAAAAAAATCTAGATAGATCTAGAAATACAACTAATAATTTAAATATAAGTATTGTAAAACTTATCGCAAAATAATTTTCAAAAATTACATTAAAACACGCTCGCTGCAGTGTTCGAAACGTCGGGTTAATAATATAAAAAATAAATCGCGTTCTAAAATCCGTTAAAAAGTCTTTCTAAATAATTATAATTTAAACTTACGTTAAAATACATAACATAGCTAAGAAGTAATATTATACATTTATAAAGGAATATACTTACAAAAAGATTATCTCCACGTCAACGTGTCACAGAATATGCGAGAAATGATAACGATCAAGCTACAAAGTTGTTTGAGAATTAGGCAACGAACTTGGATGTTGTGGTTTTCGAATTTGTTCGCTTAATATTCAACTACGTTGCGGTTTGAACTATGCTTTACGGTGTCTTTGTAAATAAAACCATATAGAGGGAACCATATTTACATCAAATTGTACAAGTAATTGTTGTTATTTTTTCTGTTACTATTTTTTTCGTTTGTTGTTTTTAAGCGACTCCAAAACAGCTTTCAGAAGAGAGGCTCAGTTTGACTGATATTTATGAGCGTATCAAATAAATAGCAAACATTTTACATATAGGTTGTTGTATAATAACATAAGAAACATAAAAACACTTGGCAAAGAGGTAAAAGATGAAATTCCTAGAAAATCCTATTTTTTATAAAGCCTATCGTTTCAAGGAATCGAGATTACATATTCTAATTAATCTACTAACATGGATAAATAAACCGCAGCATTAGATCGGTGTTAATTAGTACCATAATAAGGTCACATATGGGAGACAACGTCTAATCGTATTGGGCACCATATTACGCTGAATGTAAATGTAGGTTTTACTCTAAATGTAACGAAGTTTATTCTTAACCTCGCTTGTTTTTTAAAAGTAAATTATATATACTTTTATCTTGATTTAAAATACATGCCGCGTTTTTACTAAATTGGTGGGATAGAGAAACTTATCCCAGATGTAATAAGCATCAAATGCCAATAATTATGATTTGATTTGACACTAGGCATATCAAATTGGATAAAAACGGTTATGTTCAATAATAAATAAAGCACTAAAATTCCAGAGATAACAGTCCCAGGCGAATTCAATACAATGCAGGCAATTTTTCACAGTCTCCACATTGTATGTCCTAAATCACTGCAACAGCACTTGCTAAAAAGAGCCGATTTATGTTCTAACTGCATTCTTGACCGTTTTCTGTGCAGTTTTTGCACGTAACATTGCTCTTGTATACGGTCTGAAATAAACAGATGGTGATACCACACTATTTACATTGCTTATTATGCTTACATTGCTATGAATACAAATAAGTGTTTATATACTTTATTTCGATTAGAGAGGCGTCAGTAATTGTTATATATATTTACGTGAGTCAGGTGTACCGTACTAACAAAATCAAATATATCTATATCTAACTACATATATTTATAAACACAAAGAGACAATTTAAATTTCATTTATATAGGAATCATATTTAATCAAATCGTTTAAGGTACCTAAATCCGATTCCTACCAACGTAAATACTAACTTTAAATACCATGCACTCAAAAACCATTACATAACTATTTTAGGTGCTTGATTTAAGATTCCCGTAAGTATGGTGTCAGTAGCGCATAGCGATCCCGGCGGGCCGCGAGCCACGCGTGCCTACGTCACCCTCACGCCGGCCCACATTGTGGACATATCTCTTTCTAAATGGGACAAAACGGACCCAGAGAGCGGTCGCTTTGGAATAATTCACTGCCAAACTATCTGGTAATACATCCTGCTATAGAATTATTGATTAAATTTCGCTTGTGGTCGCAGATGTTGTAAATAATAATAAATGTCTAATGATGAAATGATGCATTTAATTTTTCACAATTTATAATAGGTTTGAATGAAAATAGAAATAGTTTTCAATACTGTATTTTGGTAATTCATACTTGGCTATGTAATTAACATTTAGTTGTTCAAGTGGATAAATAAAAAACCCAATTCATTAGAGTTTTCACGAGTGTTTACATGAAATATAAAAGACAGATTTTTTTACGTAACACATTAATGTTATACAAAGATAGTAAAGAAAACACCTAATATACCAGGCGGAATGTACTTACAAAAATATATATATTAATTAAGGCAACACATATTTTTCGACGTCGTATTTCTGTTTCGTGCATGCTTCATGTATGATTTTAATTAAAGTAGGATTATTTCTTCATTAAATGATACCTTCCTAGTTTCCGGGAGAAAACTTACGTAAAAATCGCCGTACGTTATATTATTCTCGTATGTAAAAAGTTATGAGAGAACATATTTATGCTATTTGATATCTGAAATAACCCAGCATGTCGAGAATAAGTCACTTCGTAAAGTACAAAAATGAAAAACAGTACAACTCAAACAAACTACCAAAGAAGCATACGACACAATTAAAAGTGCGAATTTCATACTTTTCAGTTTATAACTCTGCAATACATCCTTAATAGTTCCAAACTTTTAAACTCTGAAACTTGGACTCGATTGTACTAAAACTGGGGAGCAAAAAATGCTGAGTTGAAAACTAAAAGTTAAATGTCAACTCCCTTAGCTTTTTATCGTGTTTTGTCTTTTACAGCCATTTCGTGGTTTACGCCAGACTGGTGGTTGTCTCGAATAATTTTTACAATTGCCGGAATGCTTAGGCCCCCAATGTTTTTCCAAACTTTTCGGCGTTTTACGACTTTTGCAAAATAACACCGATTAACGTTTCTTAAGGTAACTTTTTTTTTTCACTTTTACGTAAACATTTGACATTCCAAATTTGAAATAAATTGAAAACGTTCCATGATAAAATGTAATTAGTGTCTGCTCCTAATTTAAATATAGCCTCAACTACGATCTATCATGTTTGCAGTAACTTAAATGCAATCGTCTCTACATCTACCTTCTGCGCGATTCCATCGTTATCCGCCCTATTCACTTAACATAATATAATGTATGACTCTATATTGTTATATAATGCTTCCCTCGAAACTTTTAAATTTCATCGTTTATCTTCCTCTATGGTGAATAAACTTAGACCAAAAACAGTCGAGCAATTCCACTAAGAAAAATACTGATTTTCATCCATTCCGACGTGACATCACTTCCTGACGTCGTCTCTAACAAAGAAAAATGCATTATCTCGAAGCATGCAAATCCAACCAAGCAACTAGAGTAACAATTGGCCACAGCTGCGGGAATTCATCCCACTCCACTTATCAAAGAGATAAATGAAATGAAGTTTTTTGATGCCACTTTTTATTTTCACTTCAAACGGTCATTTGCATTGTGCAAAGGAACGCTTTGTAAAATCGATTCTGTTGCTCGTTGCGAAGTGGTTTTGAAATTGGAACAAAGTTTTTATGACTGGTCATTTATTTTCTTTTTTTTTTAGGGACGCGCCAAAGAAATTATAAGAATGAAAAATGATGGAACGCATTTGCGGCAATGTTACATTACTACATTTTTGCCTGTGCTATTTAAACTTTATTCAGATAAAGTATTTATTTCCAGTGTTATTTTATTCAATGTTATGTAAAATAAAACGTCACTAAATATACAATTTAACGGTCTATACTACCATAACATAACGTACGAAATAATTCTACAATGAATTTTATTAATTAAATAAAACATGAATAATTTTCAACGCATTATTCGGAGTTTACCCACCCATCCTTTAAACTTGGGCAATGAATTAACTTTTCATATTGTTACTTAATTCAACAAATTTGATCCTAAACACACAATCACCCTTAATTAATTTTTAAAATATTTCATTAAGCCCTCTGATTAAGCAATTATTATGAAAACTGCTGCGAGTTTTTTATATAAATAACTCTGAATAAAATGACCTAAAACGAAATTATTTATTCCTTTAATTAATTTTTTATAAGTTAAATGAGTTTTCGTGTAAGGAATAACCTTAATTTAGAAATATGGTACAAAATAATGAGGTAACTAATTGAATTTTAATTGAAAATTAAACTAGTGCTCTTGCCTTTCTTTCCTATAAGAAAGGAAATAATACTAAGATCGATAGCACATATTAAAATTCGTTGTTTCGTATTCTGTATCTATATTAAATTACCTATAAAACGCCGGTGAAATCACGGCGCAATACTGGTGAATTCATAAAAGAAGAAGATACTTTGAAAAACTTATTAGAAATTAAAAACTTTTCAACGGATTTTAAACGCGATTTATTCATTATATTATTAACCCGACGTTTCGAACACTTTACAGCGAGCGTGGTCACGGGGAGACTGTAAAGTGTTCCACCACGCTCGCTGTAAAGTGTTCGAAACGTCGGGTTAATAATATAATGAATAAATCGCGTTTAACTTGAAAAATCTGATTTTTAATTCAAATAACAAATTACTTATATTAAAAAAAGATTTTTACGTTTAATACTACTTTATGACATCACGGTACCCCCTGGGTGCCCCTGGCTCCCGTATTCCATTCCAATTATTCCAATTATTCATCTCCTCAAAACAGGATTGCTATAAATGTTTCAATGGCCACAGTAAGACATATGTCACCGCATCTGGTCGTAACAACGTATGAGCGTCGTGTCGCAGGAATAAATTAAAAAATTATTCCAATTAAAAGAGGTTTGACTGTAACATATTTTAGCTACGTTCCTAAAAATACCATTAGTGAAGATCTGTGAATTCATACGCTGTAGTATGAATTTCTCATAATATTCTTCATTGATCGATTTATTAATATGTGGAAATCAATTAATATTTGGTACTGTTGAAGTAATTTTTGGCAATTACAACTTAAATTTTTATCTTTATGAACTTGAGTGATAGAGACTATTTAAGTACCACAGGCTAAGCCGGGGCGGAACGCTAGTATAATATAATTATCCAATACATTTCATATCAAAGGTTCAGAAAATAAATAAAAAACAAACATTAGGGCGTTACTGCATATATATACACGATAAAAATTTATTTATACGAAGGAACAGAAAATCCTGTATCGTTTGACGGATCATATGAAACAGTTTCCAAATCAAATAACTATAACCACTAAATCGTACACACGAAGTTAACACGCTCAAACACATCCATAAATTAATACAAAAATAATGACAACAATAAATTTATCTAAAAGCGTTATCCAGCTTGTATAATAATCATTAATTAAAACAATTATAGGAATTGCCAATTTTATTCATTCAGAAATTAAATTTAATTAAAGGTCGTCCTAATAATTAAACAATATTTCAAAAATAAATATATGTATAGTAATATTATTCACAATACTGGAAACTATTTGTTGAATACAATGAACTGGAGAAAGTTCTAGGTTCTGGTATTAGCAGAGCTTGAAACACAATCTAGTTTGGAAGTGTTCATTTGACCTCAAATAACTGTTTAATAAATATAGGACCACAATAGAAGGTAATTGATTGGAGTATTTATGTCATTACATTCGTAGGACCCAGATTTTTTTTTGTTATGAAATATTTCTAAAATTCAAAGTACATGCAACATTTCTAATCAAACATTCAAAAAAACCTTCTATTTTTTTCTTATTTTTAAAACGAATTATTTTTAAGATTATAAATGTATTTAGATAATTGTGAATAATAGATAATATATTATTTAACTTTGAATAACAAGTGATTCTAAACCTTTTCTCCAATGCCATCTAGTTTTGAAGCGAGTAATGTAAGTATACGCATGTGGTACCCGTATACCGTATATAATCTACTAGCTGCGCTCCGCGGTTTCACCCGCGTAAGTCCGTATCCCATAGGAATATCGGGATAAAAAGTTGCCTATATGTTATTCCAGTTGTCTAGCTATCTACATACCAAATTTCATTGTAATCAGTTCAGTAGTTTTGAAAGAGCAACAAACACATACACATCCTTTTAAACTTTCGCAATTATAATATTAGTAGGATGGTTGGTACCCCTCCGAATGTTCTAAAAAGACGATCATGCCAGCAAAAAAAATATTTATTTATTTAAAGTATTAGATGAGTATCATACGCACAAACTAAATCGTACAAATTGTGAGATAGACTTCATTCAAATGCTATTGAAAAATACCTATTTCTTAAGAAAATTGCTACGTCAACGCTTCATTGGCAGTTATATATGAAAACCTTGATATCTGAGTGTTAAGGGAGAAAATTTGCAAATACCTTACATATACACTCTTGCTCCGAATATCAAAGAGTTCCCTTGGGCACTTGAGTAAAACCGCAGGGCGCAGCTGCTAATATTTTACGGACTACACCGTAATGTGTTTCGATTTCTTTTTGCGAGAGTAAACACTTATATACGAAGACGGGAGTGTTTGTACAATGGTTTTATATTACTTTTAAATGATAAAGTGCTCTTAAGATAATATAAGACGTCTACTGGATACGTATTAAATTGCCAGTGCTGTTAAAAGTAGGAAAGTATACAAAATCACTGGTGTTTTTTTTTTTATTTGAAATAGACGAATTCAAAAGTTATCGATTTTAATTTCTGTTTTTTTTTCAAAAAATCTTTCACCGTTGGATATTGACGTGATCCCTGAGAGCTTTAGGCTATTTATGTACCACGGGCGAAACCAGGACGAAACGAGAGTATTGTTAAAAACTACTATCCTTTAAATCAGATAAGATTGCAATAATCAAAAGAGACAATACTGAATTCCTTCCATTTGCACGTAGAACAAAATACATAATATTAGCATATTTTAAAACAATACTTACACAAAACAATGAAAGCTAAACACTCAGCTTCATTAGGTAATCTTAGTCAATGCACGTCACATTGTATTTAATTTTCCTTCCTCCCCGTAATACTGTTAATTACTTTCATTCAGAGATTCTTCTCGAATTCATTTTGTGGTTTAATTAAGGCTATTTTAACGCGATACTTAGATTAAAGAACAATTTATTTTGTGCTCACCCAAGGAAGAGACACTTTTGAAGCAATAAGAATATCAATTTACGAAGTTCTAATGCAGTTTTTATTATAATTAAGTTTTTTTATAATGATATATACTAAATTTTTATATTACTTTTGCTTTGTTTTTCTTTACATGTATGTAAAAATATGCTTAACACTATGTTTCCTATAATTCGTAGGACAATTTCTAGTCGATTAATTGTAACATCATCATCATCAGCCTGTACGTTCGCACAGCTGGGACACATTCGGAGGGCTAAGGACCACCATCATAGGAGTATGAAGGTTGGCAAATGACATATGTCGTAGAGGTAGCAAGTTTAAAGGTTTCCTCACCATGAATTCAGTGGTAATGATATCATTAATAATTCAATTTATCTGCGCATATGGTTATCCATAAATTGAAAAATCAATTTATTTACTGCATCTAGCCTGATCTCGAACCAACGATTTTAAGTCCGAGTTCCTTACCACTAAGCCACCATTGCTTTGTTCTTACTTCATAGGATTTAATAAGCCAACATTTTTTCGTTCCAAGTAAATACCCACTGTTTTATCCGTTGAATAATAGTCCTTTCGCGATGCCTTTTTACATGACTTGTGAGTTTATTATGAGTTCAACATATCTTTACTGTGGATGTTTTTAAAAAGCTTCGTTGATGCACCTACAACCCTCTTCAATTGTTTAATCCTGGCTGTTATAACAGTCATATAAAATAACAGTAACGTTTAATTTGTGTCATAATTGTTAAGAACATCCCAAAGATAATCATAAAACACAGGAATAATTCAAAGCGCTTCGCTTTTTAATCTTGAATATTTATACAATCGGAGCGTGGTATACTCAGCAGACAATGGAAGATGCAGACATGACGAGCCGTCATGAGGCTGCTATCTGAAATGCAAACAGTTCCAAAACTCACACGATTACTCCGCAGACGTATTGCGGGACGGGTATCCATTGTACTTATATAAATTCAAAGTGTATTGTTGCGTTTGATTTTATGCATAATAAACACAATCTGTTCCCCGCGGTTTTACCCACGAACCTGATGTTATATAGCTTCAGGCTATCTCCATAAATAGGCTATCTAACAATGAAAGAATTTTTTAAATCGAACCTGTATTTCCTGGGATTAGCGCGTTCAACAGAACAATCAATCTCTTTAGCTTTATGATATTAGTATAGATGATTGTTTTTAGGAATAAAATCAACAATAAAACAAATTAACAAAACAAACGGTCTTGCAAATGTTTGTTTCGTTACAAATATGAATTCCGATGAAGGAGACGTATCAGCTGCAATAGTAGTGACATTTAGTTCTCACAAAAATAACAAGAATGCATATAAAATATAAATCCATTCATAACGCAATAACGTTCGATATTTATCAAGAACTAGAAATTTACTACTTACATATATATCAGTTGTAAGAAAAGACAAAGTATTTTCTTATTTACCCTCCGTTACAAACAAACCTACTAGAATCATCGATAAACACGAAAGATACGTCTTCTTTCAATTAACGATACCCTATTGGCTATGGTGTTAATTTCCCTTCCGGCAGGCGAACGCAGGGGATGTCAACCATTTGTCGCGGTAAACACGTTAATATGTCTTTTTAACAAAATTGTTTTTCGATGAAAAAAGAATAAAATGTGAAATAGTAATGAAGAATGGTTTTAAATAAAGTAACAACAAGATTTAATTTTTAGTTTTAGAGCATTGAAATGCTTTTATAAATGAGAATTTTTTTGAAAGAATAGAAAAAAAAAATTCTCGGCCGAGAGGCTAGGCGTTAGGCGTAGGCGTAGGCTTAGGCGTAGGCTACGGTTAGGCAAGAAACGCGGGTTCGAATCCCGCCCCGTGATCGAACTTTTCTATTCTGTAAAAAAAAATTAACAACAAGATGTTTTTATTGACCCTAGATGTGATGTAGTAAATTTTATATACAAAACCGGTTCAGTGACACAAAATTTTCAATCTTATCTGTCTCTGAATCATCATTAGAGTTGTATACACGTTTAAATAAATAAACAAAAAACTTGAGTTGCGAACTCGTTTTTGCATTAATTTATTTGAATTAGTTTCTTATCAAAACTACTGAAATGATCATCGCAACCAAAAAAGTTACTATGGGATGAAAACTTGCCCATTCATAAACTTATCAAAAGAATCATAAAGTATCCCACGTATTAGCAGTTAGACGTAAAGACCATTTACCTCCAGTAACTCCGCTGTACCCAATACACCTGTAACATAACACTTGAATAATTTTCGATACATTATCGTGTGCACATGGAACCGGTTCCATATTTAACCAACGCCGAAGTGCATTACAACATTAGGTATCGCAAACTTAGTTTAACTCCATAAGAAGGGATTTTCGGACTACCATTGGCGTCCATTGTGAATGAGATTAAACGCAAGTCACATTCGGTGGGTACAAACTTGTCGGTTAAAACACTTAGCGAAGTCTTAAGCTTGATAATATAATGATGGGAAGTTTTGAACGTCGATGAATTTAAACTATTTGGACTGAAGTCTAGAATGTTTTTGTGTTTATGTAGCAGTTTACTATTATGTAGGGGTATTATGATACGGAAAAAACGACACGCCGATTTACAATTACCAGTCTCCGTTCAGCGCCCTGGAAATTTCAGGGGTTCCAAATGTGGACGCACGGTCTCTGCATCGCCTATTGGGTTACATAGCCATCACAAGATATCCAGTAGACCCCACAAGACCACTAAGATCGTGTGTAATAGAGTCGAGAGGCCAATGATCAAAATGATACGTTTAAAAAAAGAATATACAGTGGGTGTCCATACAGAAGACATATTTGAAAGATAATTTTTTTCGAGAATTGACATTAAATGTACCGACATTTAATATTCACAAATCCACCATTATCATGTAAATAATACAAAATGTGTCACATTACGCTACGTTATGTGCTTTAATAATTAACTAATACACATTTACAATAAATAGCCTTTGATGAAAATGTTCTCATATAAAAATGCGAATAGCGACAGCGTACGCGATTAAAATTCATACTAACGTTTATAATGATTTGATAATGAGGTACAATGTACTGTAATAATATAAAAATAAATCACTGCAGCGCGCCTGCTTACGGCATGAATCGATACAGCTCACCCCGAGTTCTGGAACGAACGGAATTTGCATTTAACAATTTGACATTATTTATCTGTACTGGTATATGTCAACAATGCATTATCAAAACTATACTCACACACGCATACACGCGCGCACAAGAACACGCACTTACATATACACTGAAAAACATATACCTGTGTATGGGTGTCTACACTCATATCGAAATCGTATAATATTGGATAAACACTAAAAATATTTTACTTTCCTTTCGATAATCGATAAGAAGCTAGCATTTTAAAAGTATAAATATCAATTTTGCTCCCGTTACTTAGAAAGAAAACACCTATACAAGATGAACATTACATTTGGTGGACAACAAGACATTTGGTTCTTATGTGCAGATTTTCATGAACCGGGTCAAATATTCCCAATCGCTTTTGGATAACAGGCGGCAAGTTATAATTAATCTTTGGAAAGTGTCCTGCTGTAGCAAGGTTGTTCAGTAATAGTGCTGAATGACTTTTACAATACTTTTACACGTGATGAAATAAAGACGTTGCCAAAATAATTTTCAAAGTAATCTGCTTGTGACTTAGTAGATGACGTATTTCAATGATACTTATTTATTTAATGTACATTTCATATCCATATGTATATTGTGACACCAACTGCGCCTTCTTCGACCAGTTTTGTCCAATACTCAAATGGTATTAGGCTACTTGGGTTTCCCGTATAACCCTGATATCTTCCATTATTAAATACTCCATCTCCGTCATTCAAAGACATCATTGTCAACGTATTTCTTGTAAAAGTGATATCTTAACAAAGACCTTACAAGAATTTTTGATATTATTAGAGAATCAAAACTAATAACACACTCTGTAATGGTTAGCGCTAAATGATAACAACCAGGCCTAATATCCCTAAAGATCAATGGAATATGGAGATACCGTGTGACGGGGCGTAGAAGGCCCAAAGGCCCAGAAGCCTCAGAGGAACAGAAGGCAGCTAAACAGATGTGGAATGCATCTGCCCCCACATGACGACACGAAACTGGACTTTTTAATCATCATAACATTATAAAGAGCCCTTAGCAACCCCAAGGCGTATCCTGCTATAAATGCCACGTTAATTTTTTATAGGCCTGCTTGAAGAGAGTATATTCAGTCAATTAATTAAGGAATGCCAACGTTCCAACATTAAGCCTCGTAAGTATTCATTGCATCCGACAAATTGAAGTGCATATATGCAGGGTTAATTGTTTTATGAAATTGATTTGATATACGAAATAACAGTTTGAATAAATATTAATTTCAATTTAGTAATAGGTATTTTAAGTAATTTCCCTTAACCAAATAATTAGTTATTCACAGAAGAGTGGTATATTCATATGGCGATTTTTACTTGCATTATATATTTGAACCTAACGAAATTATTAGAAATCTCTAGAATATTAATGAAAAAGCTACTAATCATTATAAAAACGTAATACATTACGAAGATGATTGTGATTAAGCAGTAAAAATTCATATACCAGAGTAATTAAATCGGATTTGAAGCAACACAATTCAAATTACACTTTCGATAACATCTGCTTTTTTATAAAAACATATATCAAAACAGTGAAACTAGATATTGATGGATAGGTAGGATATAAAAACAATTAAATAATAAGTTATGCAAGTCATCAGTTCGTAAATTCATATTTGAATAAAATGATAAAAACAAACATTAGGGAAGCGCGCTCCATCTTAGACAACATCTCAGCTTACCATCAGGC